>NC_052120.1:9320810-9389244 GCF_012273895.1 Zerene cesonia | reverse complement strand
GGACTGCCTAGGGCTGTTATGGGCATTACATATTTTAGTGATTCATTTGCTCAAAAATTTTGTTACTTGTGGATTGTAGTAAATAAGTATATTCATTCGAACAGAACGTTTAAGATTTAAAGAAGCAGGCACATGAACGGAGCCACATGGACAATAGAGTAGGTAGCCAGATGTTATATTGAAGGCCATATTGGTAGAGGGGATTTTCGAAGGGACATTGACACTCATTAAAATATATATTTTCAGAATATAATTCATAAAAGAGACAAAAACAGGATGTTTTACTTGCTTAAGTACCTGAATGTGTGAATACGTGGCTGATGTGTGCACATTATATAACGTGACTCTTAGAATCGTGATATCTGAGAAACGGTAACACTTAGAGAAAAATCATTAGGACTGTTTTTGTAGAGAATTTTAAGATCTATAAATTTGGTCTGGAGTATTTTTTGTATAAAACTTAAGGTTTTTGAGAAAACCTCAAAATACCTAAAATTTTGACCTTTGACCCCGAATAACTTTTGATGCACTTATGGGAGAGATGGGGACTTTCGAATTTTTGTTTTTTATAGTGAAATAAAGGTCCTCACCAAAATTCAGCTCTGTCGGAATTTTTGTTCTTTCATTACTGTTTTCAGGTCTAAATTGACCGGACTATATATAATAATTTTTCATAGGGACTTGAAATCAGTGTTGGTACAGCGGTGTAAATCACCCGGCGTGCCCAATTTTTTCTAACCTAAACGCGCCTTAGAGATAAAGAGTTATTAATTACGTTCGTGTATTCGGGCGTGTATTTTATGGACTTGCAACAGAGGTTCCTGAACTGTTATGGACATAATATAATGGACATCTCATTTATTTCTTTAGGTGGATCCCTCGTTGTACATATACTTGTATTGCCAAAGCTCGTAAGGATTAAAGACAGAAACACATCGTTTTTTATTAAACTGGTCCTGGGCAGCTTTTGGAATGACTGATAAAGAGTATTGAAGCGATGTTGTAAACAAAGAAACAATTTTTTTTTTATTTTGGATTGCGTGCAGCAAACGTGATTGAGATGCTGATGCACCGCTGATGGGGTTTTATAAGCATTTGCTTATATGATGAGTATTTACTCAAATTAGCATTAACTATAGTATTATGTTACCTGTGGCGTTGAGTATTCAATCTATTTTATTTTTGTCTACTCAAATAAAACATTGATTTCAAATTTTGTTGCAGAAATTGATAATGTAACATTATTACTTATGCTGAATATATGTAAATAAACTTTAAAGATCCCTATTGTTTTTACATCCGAGTTTCAAGTAGTAAAATTAATAATATTATTAACTAGTTGACCATAAAAAATAATATACAAAGTTCGGAACTAAAAAAATTTTTTATACTGTACCCTACATAGTGTTAAATATGTTATAATATCTCACAATGAAGACGATTCGAATGACACCTATCCAGTAAAAATCATTAAACCAAAATAGCAATATATCAATACTATAATAGGTTTTATACGAGTACCATACTAGTACTAATATATTATGGAGAATAGAGTGTAGGCAATATAGCAAACAATACACTTGGCCCTAAAACACTATTCTCCTTTTAACGCAGTTGTAACGCGACGTAACTTCTATTTATCACCCTTAACAAGAATTCCCACACCAATAAAGAACCCTTTTAACATTAAATTGACAAGCCTTAAATTCATCGTCATATATGAAATATAATGGCGACGGAAGCAAACCATTATGTCGACAATTTGTCGTAAACCACAATGTGGATACATTTCACCTCAGCTGCGGTATCTGAGCTTGATAAATTTATGTTATGTTAGCCTTCCGTCCGCGGCTACGCCCGGGTAAGAAAAAAAGATAGAAAGTCCTTTTTCCCGCATAGTTCCTGAGCCTTTTTTATTTATTCAGAACTAGTGGTCCACCCCGGTTTCGCCCGTGGTTCATATACAGCCTTCCTCAATAAGTGGGCTATCTAACACTGAAAGAATTTTTCAATTCGGACCAGTAGTTCCTCAGATTAGTGCGTTCAAACAAACAAACAAACTTTATAATATAAGTATAGATTAGGAGGACTGTTTCCTTTTCTTCAACTTTCCCAGTCCATTACTTCTTTCCAATCGCCAATCCTTTTCTTATCCCTTATCCTTTACAAGCAGCCCTTCACCAGAAGCAGTACTTCTGCGATTGTTCATGGGCAGTGGTATTCGCTTACCATCAGGGAAACGTTAGCTTGTTGCCCGCGATAACATATAAAAAAGTTTGGTATGTATTGACCATCGCTTCGCCTGATGGAAAGCAAATTGCGTGGTGCAGGAATGTGCATGCTAACTTATTAAAAATCTATTCACTTTACGTTTAATTCAGTCGTAACCCGTACACTCTCTGCGTTAAAAACTCTCTTTCCTCCCTTTCCTCGGGTCTCAAACTAGCTGTGTACCAAATTTTATCTAAATCAGTTAAGTGGTTCATATGTGATGAAGAGAAGACAGAAAGTAAACGCGAAATACTAATATTTTAGTAGGGATGCTGTTTTAGTCACTGCTACGCTAGACTCACGCTCTTGGGGTTTTTACCAACGATGTCTGAAATTTCATATTTTTGTAAACTCAAACTGATTGATTATGACAATTTTTTCAAGTAGAAATAGATCAAATTGTAGTCTGTTAATTTTTTTTCCAACAGTCGAGATAAAAATGTATTAAAATATAGATAATTTCATATTGTACCTACATAACACTTTGAACTTGGTGTTAGTTTTCAATTAATACTCAGAAAACATAAATTATGTCTTTCCAAAGATAAATGAAGCGAGGACTAATCTCGAGAGTTCTAAAGTAAATATCGGATGATCAATCGTGAGTTTAAATTGCTATCTCTACAGCATCGCTACCAAGTTATAGCTTAATAATATATTTCAATGGCTAATGTCAATCCTTTCTTCGCCCTTAAGAAAAGTCCGCCGTTTCAATAACATTTGTTTAGTATTTTATCAAGCCTACAGCAGGGAATCTTTAAAAATCGATGCAATCTCATTGTCTGCTTAGGTACACTGTAGATATATTGAATTTTATCTTATCTCCCCATTTCCTTAACTCAAACACGGAAATAAGTCTTAGACGAGTGATTGCTTTGGATAAATTGCTTCTGCGTAAGGTTATATGTTTGTCTTACAGAGGTACATTCGAATTTGGTATATACTATGACGATCAATGCGGATTTCATGATATAACAACAGTAATACCACATAAAATTGTTATGAATATCGCTCTTTTTCAGATACACAGTAAACAAACATTATTTATTATAAATTGATACCTATTATAATGTTTGAAAGATACGGATGAAGGGAGCCGAAACTCGCCTCTAATGTCTAAAAATTATTGTCGTACAAATAGCAATCAAGCCACAATTTACTAATAGTTAATATTTCAACATAAATCACTCTCAAATAATGTCCGAAGCAAAACTGTAAGCTCTTTTCTCACATTCGTTTTAACTACATGTTTTCTAATGGGCGATACAATAGATTTGGAAAATAACTACCTCGAAAAACGTCTAATAATTCAATAAACGTTTTATATAACACCACTCGGACATTTAAGGACCTTTTAATAGATGATTGTAAGCCTAGTTGTTTATCTACTATATAAAAATAAGTCGGGTTTTCCTTCCTGACGCTATAACTCCAAAACGCACGAACCGATTTCCACGGTTTTGCATTCGTTGGAAAGGTCTCGGCCTCCGTGAGGTTTATAGCAAAGAAAATTCAGGGAAAATTTCAACAGAAAAACGGGAAACTCATTTTTCACATACAGCCATCTGGTAGCGAAACGAAGTTCGCCAAGTTTGCTAGTAGTACATAAAATGGTAAAATATCATATTTGCAGATTACAAAATTTTAGTGCAAAGTTTATTTCAATTCTTTTAACCGTTTTTCAGCGGATATAAAATTATAGTACACATTCAGCCCTATCGTGAATTTTTGTGGAAAGTAAATCTTTATAATTTGTTGCTTTCTTATATTCATTGTGCTCAATATATATATATATATATATATATATATATATATATATATATATATATATATATATATATATATATATATATATATATATATATATATATATTGATACTAGCTGCACCCGGCAAACGCTGTTCTGCCTTACTCTTATCGTTTAGTGGTATGAAAAATAGATGTTAGCCGATTCTCAGACCTACCCAATATGCTTACCAAATTTCAGAGGAATCGGTCAAGCCGTTTCGGAGGAGTATAGAGACTAACATTGTGACACGAGAATTTTATATATAAGATCATGGAACGTAGGAAAAGGTCTAAATTAATAGTAACTCATAGTGAAGTGAAACATCGAGGACGATCCGTATAAAAGAGTTTGTTTTGAAAAAGAAAACTCTTCATTTATCAAATATCTTGATAAGATCAGATCTTCTCAGGATCCGTGAATCTTACTTTGAAGTGATTACGCGGACCAATTAAATGGTACTAAAGCTTACGACCGCCTTTGTTTCTGTGACAGCGTTTCGAAAGGTCTCCTTATCTTGCTTTCAAGTATCTAGGTACTTCTACAAATTATTTGAGTTGTGGAAGAAGTAAGGCACTCGATTAAATTGCTATTAATTCGAATTAAATTTGAAATGAAAAGTATCTAAAACGTAATAAAAACACAGATCGATAAAAAAAGAAAAAAAAAATCGATTAAACAGTTCAGTCATAATAAGATAAAAGCACATTTAAGCTTGTATCTTAAGTATCTGATATCCTTATACATGAAATTTTTCTTTCACCAAAAAGTTATCGCTATTGGGCGAAATATATCCAAGTGAAAAAAGAATTCTAATTTCGGGGTTGGTAAGTTAATGAATAGATTATGAATTCAAATTTATTTTAATAAATGCTAATTTATTTACAGATGCTTTTTTGACGCTCGAATATTCTGTACGCGTGGTGGATAATTTTATAATTGAATTGTTAACATTTTTGGAGACCAGTTTCAAGGTTTTATTTAACATTTTTATATACCACTAGCTTACTTGACAGACGTTCTGCCTTCGTGCGAACTGTCTAAACCTCTCGTACATACTGAAAAATTTCACCGTGTGAAAGAAGTCTGCTGCAAACACGACTAATTCATCATTTATACGAGAAGAACTATATCTGACCGAGGAACATATTTTGAGAATGTTTCGTGCCTACAGCTAATAAGAATAAAATCACGTGAATATGTATAATAAATATATACACAGTTGTATAATATAAAGCATATAGATAATTAGAGATTGGAAAATAAATCAACGAAGGTACCTAATATTTTGTAGCTCATTTAAACTTGTATATCCTTAAGCCAAGTAGCGTGTAAATCAATGCCACAAAGTGTTTCTCTGGTGCTTTTGATACGGTAGCTAACAACTTAATTATTCAACTCCGTGTCTATAGTACACGCAAAACCGCACCGACGGAGTTTTGCCTTATATTCGCAGCAGGCGTTGGTAAATTTTCAAGCCCTAGTAGAACAATACGATCCGTAGTTTTGGTTTTGTTTACGTGTTCTCAATTAAATATTACGTGAGTGCTGGTTGTTCTTGTTGAATATTTTTGTTAGTAATGATCTACACAAATGTGCTTTAAAAATATATTTATTATAATTATTATAATCAAACCTCAAAATATTCATAAAATTTATAATATTTATCTGTAGATAAAGGATTCTTGACTAACAAGCTACACCTGAACTTTATGCACCCTATAGTTCTATAGTATAACATTACAAAGCAATTGCACAAACATGACAGTTAAATATATATTAAATAAAATTTAAATGGGAGCACATGGAAAGTGTCAGCTTTCAAATGAAAGAAAAATTAAAATCGGTTTACCAAGACAAAAGTTCTGAGATAACAACGATAAAAAATGCAGTCGAATTAAGCACCCCTTTCTTCGTTCGCAAAATTATCATAAATGGGCAAAGCTGTAGCTTGAAAGATTTTGATTGATACAGATAATACTGGAGAATAAATCAAGGATGCATCATGTATATTGAACTATGCGGGTGCTATCCCGGGACTATCTCATATTTTAGTATGGCGAAGCCGCGGGCGGAAAGCAAGCAAGATACAACGTAGCTGGAAGGCAACCAAGTGACGCTATCGCGAGACGCTCGTGTGGGCTCGGAGCACAAATTATTAATTGGTTAAACGTGGTTATCGAAGCCTGTCATATTGGACATACATGTACCCTTTGGCTAGTCTATGGAAGACAGTATTCAAGGGGGTATTTTACTATAGAGTATATTATGTAGACCGTAAATTCAATGGCAAGTTTGATGTAGCTAAAACGATTGACTATTATTCAGAGCGTTAGGTAATTTAACGTATGTTTAATAAAGAGTCTAGACTCTTAATCAAACAGCTTATTAAGCTAGGCTGCTGGGTGCTGGTGCAATAATTTTATTCGTAGTTTATGTTGTCTTTGGTACGCTCACAACTGTTTGGTAGATTTTTAATCACTTTATTTGAACAGGTTTGTTGTTATCTATATAAAAACATCACCCTTATAAAAATAACAATTGGATATTTGCTGTAAAATTCTATATTTTCAAAGGTATTTCTTTAATTCTATTAATTTATGATAATTAAATCGAATATCATAAGAAATATAGTATGTTATTTTGTTAGGAATATTGCAAACACTTTGATAAAAATGCTTATACAATGCTGCTGTCTAGCAATAATGTTGTCTAGTTCTATTCCAGTGAATTTTTAATGTCTCACTTCAATGAAGTAGAGGCCGTGTCGTTATTGAAAATGTAAATGTATGTATAAAAATCATGGAATGATATATAAGGAACATCTTAAGAAATTTGCGCCAAAAATTAAAATAGAAAAATGTAAAATTAATAGAAAAACAACGTCATGAAGACAGAACTCTTCCACTCATCGAACGAAGGCGATGTATCTTTAAACAAAAGAGTATCTATAATCTTTATATTATCCTATTTTATTATACAATCATATCAAAAAGATATTCGATTTCCATAGTTTCGAAATTGAGTTAGCGGGCTCTTTGATCTGGTTTCCTTTCCACTTCAAATGTGGGTCAGTTTGAGTGAAGGTTGACTATGGATACAAAGCTAGATATAACGGATACCTTTTTCGATTTATAACCACGTTATAATACTCGAAAATTGTAAAATTTGACCGTGACGTTTTAAGTTTTCACATGTTGAAATTATGTTTGTTATACAGTCTAGTAATTTTGGAGATAATAAAGGATATTGTGTATCACTATTTAGTTATGATACTAAAAAAATTATTTCTTTTTTTGAAAATTATGTCAGTAGATAACTAGAAAGCCACGTTATTCCTTTTATGCTGAAGTTATTTTTCCCAGGTTTTTCACAAAAAAAAACTTTTTTTTTCGTATATCAAATATTAATTTTTATGATTATTTATATACCATTAATCAATGTAAACGTAAATCTTTTGTAAACAGTGTAATAACAAACAAACATAAATTTATACAAATAAATATAATCAAGATTTCATACGCCCTCAAACGAATAAAAAATCAAATATTTATCGTCGATATCGATTTCAGTAGAACGTTTAGATTATACAAACATTTCTTGTCATCATTTGTAAGGATTTTAAGCCTTAAAAATCTGGATTTTTCCAAGATAAATCGACTAAAGAACCGATTATATTAGTTCAGGCAATGAACTATTTAATTTAGGTCCAAGTCGAAGAAAATACACTGTATTTGTGTGATTAAATCTTTATAATGTTAAAATGATTACAATAAAGCGTTATGGTTAAACCTACGGAATTGGTTTTAAAAATAATACAAGATAGTTTGTAGGTGCATAAGTACAATGATAGCTAATAAGCTGATATAAAGATGATATGTTATTTATCTTAAAATATCTAAAAAAATCTATCTGTATTATCTCATATATTGGTGAAATAAATCTGTATGAAGAAAAGTTATTCTAGTAGTATTCAAATGTAATTGACCCAATAAAATAAAATAGTATATTGTTTTGCAATAAATTAGACTATTGTTTTTTAATATGGCGATAACAATCGCTTTTTTATGGTTTTTGTAACTCTCAAAATACATATTCCTAACAGCTTTTTCTCGTTCTATAAAAAACGTTTGAAACACATCAAAGCGTAAAACATGAATCGTAATGAAAACTTTTTAATGCTTTTAAAAGTACAACCGCCAAGTGCTGCAAAAGCACAGAGCATAAAAAATAGATGGAACAGAACATGATTTATTCTGTTTTATCCAGCACCGATCAAAATTCTAGAAAATGTGAGTTTAATTGAATATACATTAAGTTTCTTATATATAAAATTCTCGTGTCACAATGTTAGTCTCTATACTCCTCCGAAACGGCTTGACCGATTCCTCTGAAATTTGGTAAGCATATTGGGTAGGTCTGAGAATCGGCTAACATCTATTTTTCATACCACTAAACGATAAGAGTAAGGCAGAACAGCGTTTGCCGGGTGCAGCTACTAATTTTATAAATTTTAAGTTTAGTTAATTTGAACCAATGGCTCATACGCGACTAGTCTAGTGGATATTTTACTGGCCGTTGGGGAAGTTGGCAAGAATTTTTATAAATATTATTCGTAATTAGCTATGTTATTGCATAGCTTAATACCTTGTCAAATTTTTAGTATTAGTCATTATGTAAGCATAATTATTAGTGTTTGTCAATATTGTGTTGGGTTTCTCATGAAAAGATATTTAATGTGTGTAAATAAACAAATAAAGTGCTACGTTGTCGTTGTCTGAGGAAGGTCTAGTAATACTTTTAATAGCCATATTATTTTATTAAGCACTTTTTTTTCTAAATGCAAAAACTAATATGCTTTAAAAGAGCAACTTCAGACTTTCTTGCCGGATCTTCTCTGCAAAAACTGTACGGTGGTAAATGTTAAGACTGTGTTATGACAATTCAGAAGTCCTTCCTCAAAAATAGATTTCTTATAGATTTGAGAACCGTCGTTTTTCAAAATACCAGCTATATTTTTATATCAGTACTAGCTGCACGCCCCGGCTCTGCGCCTAGTAATTTATCGTAATTGCCATAATATAAACTATCCTATCTCTCAAGTTGGATCGAACTGCACATGGTATGCGAATTTTATTATAATCGGTTAAGTGGTTTAGGAGTCCATTGAGGACAAACATTGTGACACGAGATTTATATATATTAAGATTTGCAGTCTGCTTTTGCTTTATAATCTGGGGGTACAAAAAGAGTGATAAAATTTCGGATTTTAAGTAAATAAAAAAAAGTTTAGTTTATAAGTAATTAGTGTCTGTTTCTATCGTACTCTGTCAAACTTAAAGTTAAAAAGTGAACATTACAATAGTAAGTATGATAAAATGAGATATTTAAACGAGTTGCTGTAGGACAAACCAACCAGGTAATTTAGATTTAATAGAAATCAGGTCATTTTGCAAAAGAAATACGCTTAGGAAATAAAAATAAAAAAGGAAGAAATAAATGAAATATAACCAATCAAAAATCATCGCAAAACTAATTCAAAAGCACGTTTCGTAAAATTTAGTTTTCGATAAAGGCATAGATTCTTTTGGTAAATTTTTTATTAAACACTAAGAATCAGGTTCGTTGAAAACCCACCGTTATTGAGTAACTAACCAAAAATAAATCCGTTAAATTGAGAAACTCCTTTGCTTTTGGAAAAGCATTCAAAAACGTTATAAAAAATAACTACATAAACTAAAGACTTCTTAATATTATTTCCTAACAGTCTGGATTAATTAATTGCTCTGTGCATTTAAGTATAAAATTCATTAAGCATAGTATGATAACGTTTAGTTGTCTGTAGTCTTTTGTGATTTCGTAGTGTTACCTTAAAGATGTTCCCTTTGTTCCGATGTGTTGTGCGCGTGAATAGGAAAGCTACATTAATTGGAAATGGCGGGAATTTCTCGACTGGGTAATTTTTTTTTATTGTCTACGGTCAATGTCAAGAGAGGATTTTATTTTTAATTTTTATTTTATATTCAAACACACTTCAACTTTAAGAAATTGATTTTAGTTACAAAGCAACATGAAATACAAAAAATGTTTTAGTGTATCTAATTTAATTAAAATGTTGTTTTAATTTTTAGTTTTATAGCATTGAAATGCTTTATAAATGAGAAATTTTGAAAGAATAGAAAAAATTTGATCACGAGATGGCGTGGGGTGCCCCTTAGGCACATGAAACCAAAAAGAGTAGAAGAAATTGGATTACTGTGGCAGGATCACGGGTGGCCGAGAGGCTAGGCGTTGCTACGGTTAGGCAAGATACGCAGGTTCGAATCCTGCCTCGTGATCAAATTTTTTCTATTCTTTTAAAATGTTGTTTTTTGAGTTAAGAATGTGGATTTTTGAAGGGATTTTTTTAGGTTTATGTTACGATCGTATGCTTACTTGAACGTATCCAAACGGGCAATTTTCTCTCGTATTTTTGTATTTGTTGCCTGTTTTCGCCGTATATTTTAAACAATATAGAAAAAATTTGAGACATCTATAGCCTGAGGCACTGTCGTCTCTCTATTTCTCTATTCTCTTCTATATTTCTCTTCTCGTCTATTGTTTAACAAACGCAGTAAACCTCTCAAAATGTGTGGGAAAAATTTTTATTTATATAAATATAGGAACTTATTTATTAAAATACAATAAATGAATGACAACTTTGCTTGACACAACCTTAAGCTATGCTTTACCTTCATACTTATGATCTTAATACATTCTACCTAACTTCACATTCAGAAATTTTACGATACTCTTGCTATATAACCATACTATATTAAATTCCCACAAATCCCCAATTTTTTAATTGATTGTCTAAATATACATAACATCTTTGCATTCCAAAATAGAAATCGTTTCATTAAATTAAAATCGTATTAATTTATCATTAGAGTTCACTAATATGACGCTTTTTCTATAAATTGCTCGTTTTAAAATATGCTTTTATTAATGACACAATCGATTAGTTATGTAAGTTGTTCTTGTATTAAAACTAGTAGTCCGGCCCGGCTTCGCTCGTGGTTCATACACAGCTCATTTAGCAGTCAAGCAACTCGGACATTCCTAAGGATGAAAGAATTTTAGAAATCGGTTCGTAAGTTCCTGATATTATCGAATTCAAACAAACAAACAAACGAGCACGCCTCCGCACGAATAGGGTAAACATACAAACACAAACTATGACTGGCCAAGTCGGAGGCCCATTTCCTTTTCCTCACCATTTCTAGTCCATAAAATCGATCCTTTGCATACTTAATCTTACTAAAATGTCCTACGGTTTCAACACTATCCTGACTCTTTATTAGTATGGAACGGTCACAAATTACCTATTATCCATAAAATTGTATTGCATAAGAACAAGATGTATATACAATATATGTGTCCAAGATAATGCGACCATCGGCGTGCCCAACATTTTTTGACATTTCGGCTAACACTGATACGTTGAGAAATTTTGAAACAGTCACGAGTTGAAGGATGTTTTTTGTCGAAACTACCACGAGTCTGGTCAAATTATCTCAACACAGTGATTTTATTGCTGTCTATTTATCTGTACGTCTATAAAGGTGTCTATTTCATATTATAATTAAAACCCGTATTTCATTAGGACTCGTCTTCTTTAGTTAAAACTAGTCTAATTAAATGCCTTTCTTCAACCTTAGAAATAACTAATACTTAACATTAAATGTGAGTTATAACTAGTATATAAGAAATAATTAAGCAGTAAACACCATTGTTATACTATTTTTTTTTTAACAAAAATATCTTTTACATTAGCATTCATTCATTTCTTTTTAATTTAGATTTGTTGAGGTTTTTCATAATCAATATTTCACGCTAACAACATAACACGAATGCAACAAAAAATATATTATTAAATAGTTCCAGTTCTAGTACTGTGCCACGGTCTAATAAATTTATACAGTCATAGAACAAAGTCGTCTAGAGGTCAATCAAAACGTAAGTCAGAAATGCTGCAACTGAGGGGCGAAAGGGACATATCTTTTTTCGTTCACTTCTCAGTTACTTTCTTTATTCCTGTGATCGACTTTCCTTATCCCTTACCTTTTCAAACCAGGTAATTTACAGAGCCTCTAATTCCACCACTGCACACTCACACACACTTTTGAGTCGAGCATGCTTCGGCACGAATTGGGCCAGATCGCACCGAGAAAGTACCACATACCCACCTTCTTCCCATTCATCAATCCTTTCCATATCCCTTATGCTTTAAAAGCGGGCAGCGCATTCTCAGAGGGTTAAGCCTGTGGGAATGTTCATGGGCGGTGGTGATCGTTTACCATCAGGCGAACCACCAGCTCAGTTGCCCGCTATGACATAAAAAAAAAACGTACTCTCTGTTTATTTTACTGAGAAATTGTGATTTATAGATTTGTGTTTTGTGATAACACTATGTATATTATTATAATTATCAATCATAAAAATATAAATTTGTCCATATTAAAGTTTAAGCAAATTAAACAATTTACGTAAAAAGGGAAACTCGAGAGCCCTTTTTTATAGTTGATAATTCATATACGCATACACAACAAACTCGGGGAAAGGACATGGGGTTATGTCGGACTCACAGCAAGATGCAGTGACGTACCGACTCAACTCCACAGTTAAATTGGCGGAACCGCGAGACTTCGGTCCTAAAGAATCACTTTTATTAATTTATTAGTTATCTAAAACTTTTATTACGGTACAGAACATCATGATTATTATTTTCTTCATTTATTGGGATTTTTGTAAATAAATCAATCTGTCAGTACTAGACTAAATTTAAATGGGACCATATTGGAGACACCAGGTTTCTAATAAGAAAAGCACCATAAACATCGGTTCACCCAGTAAAAAGTTATGAGGTAACAAACACAAAGAAAGGTGTCGAATTGATAACCTCCTTTTTTGGAAGTCAGTTGAAAGGACGATGTCACTGTCGTACGTTATCACATTTAAAAGTTAACAAATAAGTTATTTGGTAAAACATCACTGAACGAGGTAAAATCTAATTAATATACTAATTTATAGAGCTTAAGTTACATACGGGCACATGCGGGTGCAAATGTTACAATTAATGGAAATTTTAGGGCAGTACAACGTAACTTACATAAATAACTACCAAGTGATATCACGCCCAAACAAAAAGCTTAAGGTCAAAGCTTTCAGTAGCAAATGATGCGGGTGAATCATCTTGGAAAGCTTTACAGCTATCCTACATTCGAATGTGTATATTAGTCATTGTATCATTTGTCTCCGTCGTAATTGGCGTGTCTTTAATGTGTTCTTTTAATAAACGTTCAATCTATCTATCTATCTATCTAGTTTGTTGAATTAATGTACTACAAGTGTTTACTGTATCATAATTAGGGAGGTGTTATCCTATCTTGCTATTTTATATTTATATCTCTGATCATGGAAATAAACGCATTGAGGGATTGTATGTTTTCTTTACATTTTATAATAAATACTTTGTACGCAGAAGCGCAGTCCCAGACAACAAATACATACGAGTGGCTGATTATTATGCAGGGAAATCTGTTTTCATTACAGGCGCTACTGGGTTCCTAGGGAAGGTATGGATTTATTGTTATATTTAAAAACATTACTCTAAAGATTTTTTAAACTAACAAAGCAGATTACTTTAGCTTTGATTACCGTAGTGGGCAATTGGGCTGATGGTTCGCCTGATGGTAAGCGATCACCACCGCCCATGAACATTTGCAGATGCTTTGTCTCTGCGTATGCGCTGCCTGCTTTTAAGGGTGACGAAGTGAAAGTGCGAAGTCCGTTATAGCGATTAAATTATTAATAAAAAAATTGGTAAGATTAAGTAAACAGCCATTTTTAAAATAAGGAGTTCTAACAAATTTACTTTTAAAGAAATTTAATCAATTACCTATTAGCCGGCGCCAACACCTATATATAGTCTATGTATGTTATGTTTTGTTTTTTTAATATTTCGTAAATTTTTCACATGATTGCAGCTGTTCGTAGAGCGTCTGCTGTATAATTGCAAAGATATTGAAGCGATATACATCTTGATCAGATCCAAGAAAGGGGAAGGCGTTGAGAGAAGACTTCAAAATATATTTGATGTACCGGTAAGATTTGTATAACAACTAGTAATAGAATACTTTATTTAAGTGAATAATAAATTTATTAATCTCTAACAAACTCTTCATATGATAACATAGACAATATTCAGTGGCGGATTTACAAATTTTCAGGGTATAGGCTGAATAGTTTTTGCCGCCCTTGCCTCAACAATTATTGTCATTTCATACATTATTTCTACAATGCAACAATTTCGTTGAAATTGCATGTAAAATAATTTTTCGGTCTATTTTTGAGCTAATCGAAGCTCAATGATGTATAGGCGGGGTTATGTATCCTATTTACACAAACATTTGGTAAAAAATCTTTTTGATTTCTATGAGGTGGAAAAAAAAAAAATCGTTCCCCAAATTTGCCGCCCCCAAAATCTGCCGCCCTAGGCTCGAGCCTACTCAGCCTGCTGGTAAATCCGCCACTGACAATATTGTGCCTTACAGTCTATTACCACTGATATTACCAACTCGAGCACATAATCAAAAAAGCGCGGCAAATTCAAACTAAAGTCATTGTAATATTGACTTTACTAGCTACGCCCCGCGGTTTCATCCGCGTAAGTCCGTATCCCGTAAGAATATCGGGATAAAAAGTTGCCTATATGTTATTCCAGTTGTCCAGCTTCTTACGTACCTAATTTCATTGCAATCGGTTCAGCAGATTTTGCGTAAAAGACCAACAATCACACACACCTCCTTACAAACTTTCGCATTTATTTATTACTATCGTATAGTAGGATTTCTAGACAATATGATAATAATAATTATGTATTTAATATCGGTATAGTTTATTGTTAAATCAATTCATTTCAATCGTTAAACCTTCAAACTTTTTTTTCAGATATTTGATAAATTAAAAGAAGTAAGACCAAATGATTTAAAGAAGGTAATTGCCATCGAAGGAGACGTGACTTCCCCTAGGTTGGGTATAAAAGATGAAGACGAACAGAAATTGATTGATCAGGTTAGTTTTTGTACTGTTATTTAAGAAAACTATTGGCATTTTAAAAGTTTTATTATTAGTAAATGCTAATTAATCACTATTTGTCATGGTAATAAATTAGATCAAAGCAATCGAATTTCGTTTGAGCCAATTTTCAATTCCTATACAATTATTTAATATTTTGTGTTGCCTATTGATTATTGGAAGGCAAATTATATTACCGTCGTGACACAAAATTCAATAGGCGCCAAAATCTATTCAAGCGAAAGGTTTCCTTTAGTATTCCATTTCATTAATATAATTATGTGATAGGATATTCTAAGCATTTTTAAAATTAACCATATTAAAAAAAATAAGTATGTACATTGTACCCTCATAGGAGGTTTGTATCCCAGCAGTGGGAACATATATGGGCTGATGATGATCATGATGTACGTTGTACCTATAGTTAGAAAATGCATTTATTTGTTTTGGCGTGATGCTTTAGTAAAGAATAATCTACTACCGCTACTGAGCCGATTTAGATGAATTGCAACTTGAAAGTATGAGGCGTTAAAAACAATTATTTTATAAGTATTTAACGCCGAATTTATTTACTACATAGTATAAAACAAATGCTTAAATCTTTAAAACTACACATCGGATTATGACGGATTTTTTTTAATAAATTGATTGATACAAGAGGAAGGTTGAATGAACGCGTGCGGAGCCGTGGGCAAAGGCTATTAGAGAATAAACATAAAATACTGGAAGAAAACGATTCAGCTTTATATTATTAACGTAAGTATAAGAGTAAATTTTATAACATTATTTTTAGGTTTCCGTAGTATTCCATTCAGCGGCTACAGTTCGCTTTGCAGATCCTTTTAGAACAACGATGGCTGTTAATTTTGAAGGGACCAAGAAAGTGATGGACTTAGCTAAGAGTATGAAAAAATTGGAAGTGAGTAATGAACTTTCTTTATTTTACCAGAAATGTAGGGGTAAATGACTAAGCTGAAAAGAACAGATACTACACTTTGATCTTAGCCAAAAGGCCGAGAAGGCAAAATGCCGAGGGGGTCGCGGACGAATCTTACAAGCACCCGTTGCTCCTTCACTTACGCGGCTTGACGAAACACAGTGGGGTTTTAGTCGGTAGGAATCCGACATAAGCGACGACCTTTTCCCCGGGGGCCGTGGGTATCTATGCAAGATTTCCCCCCTATAAAAAAAGGGTAAACGATCGAAAGTAACGAAACGATGCACGGAAGTGGCAATCTTCTGTAACTGTTTGATAATGTAAGAAAAAAATTATGTTTGCGAATACAGTGTTCGTGTATTAATTTTTTTTCATAAGCCTGGTAGTTTTGTCTTAAAAATGTTTCAATTTTATGCCGACGATAACATGACTTTTAACACAAAAAAGTCGATAGAACCAAAAAAATTTAAATAGCAGAATAGCCATCAAATTATTTTAATAAAAATTTGTTTAAGTCTTTTTTCCGTAGTCAGCGTTTGCAAAACTATAAGTACCATTGGGAAAAGAAAACCATCAGCAGGACACCATGTATATATAATTTCAATTTTTTATTAATCCTATTAATATTATAAACGCGAAAGTTTGTAAGGATGTATGGATGTTTGTTACTCTTTCACGCAAAATTCAATGAACCAATTGCAATGAAATTTAATACGTAGATAACTGGACATTTGGATTAACACATGGACAACTTTTTATCCCGATATTCCTACGGGATACAGACTTACGCGGGTGAAACCGCGGGTCGCAGCTAGTAAGCTCATAAATTGCGATGTACATAAAAACATATGAACAAAACACATAGAGACTAAGGTTAGTTACGTGGTGCTTATCTAGAAGCAAGATCTTAATCACCTTAATTAAACATAATGTTTTTTCATTTAGAATTTCATCAGCAAAAATTTTTTATCAATTGCAATCTTTCCTCGACGTTATAACACCGTCATCACGCCGTGACGGAATTGTTATTGGGCCGTGATTCGTTCAGATTATAAATTTCACAGCATTGACATTTGTTACTACGTGTATGGATAGTTTCATCAATTATATACTGGGATTTCTAGTGGTTTAAAAGCATTTTATAGTGGCAGTGGTACATACGTTTTAAGGGATTCATTGTCATCATTATCAATTCATTTTTAATCCCGCTGTAGAAACTTATTTGTACTAACAAATAACAATTTTTGATTGTTGGACATGTCGCTTTCTTCTCTTATTTTTTTTTCACTGATGAAGCAGTTGTTACAAATTGTTTATATATAATCGTATCCAATCCTATCCTTCCTACTAATATTATAAATGCGGATGTGTGTATGTTTGTTACTCTTTCACGCAAAAACTACTAAGCCTATTGTAATGAACTTTGGTGCGTAGATAGCTGAACAACTGCAATAACACATATGCAACTTTTTGTTCCGTTATTCCTACGGGATACAGACTTACGCGGCTGAAACCGCGGGGCGTAGCTAGTTTGAAATATTTTTTTGGCTCAGTACTTCGTTTATTCTTGAATTGTACGTTACTATTTACATTCTGTATTAGATTCGGTATTATTGAATGCTTATTAACTTTTGAACTCTGAACTCATTTGTCTACACTAATAACGTGATAAAGTTTTTAACGCTTTTACGCAAAAACTGCAGGACGGATTTAAAAAAATTACACCATTAGCAAACTACTTCTTTACTGAGTGACATAGGCTATCTATGTACCACGAGCGAAGCTGCAGTCTCTGATAAATTGTAGTTGTAAATGTAAAAGCGTTGTTTAGTTTAGACTGCAGTATTGATATGTACAAAACCATTAGGGTCTAAGTTATAAGTGTGTTAGCGTATTTATCTTTCAATAGTGGGAATCGATTTTTAAACGATTACCGCTATCAGAAGGAGGTTGAGTTTGTAGTAGGTGAGTGTATTGGCTGTGATGGTGCAAGGAACTTATTGGTGTGATAGGTCAATATGAAAGGACAGTAAAATACGATTTAATTCTGTTAAAAAGGGATACAGTGATACAGGTTCCCTCCAGTAAACGCGCGTCATATAAAACTTTATATCATCACTACAAGTTTAAAGATTTAATAAACCTTGAATTATTTACAATTTATAATTAAATCTAAATAATTCATAAACATAATAAGACGGCCCAAAGTGTGCCGGATCATTAAACATTTAAATATAATTACACCATGAGCTTTACAAATTACCTTTAATTATTGACTATTAACATTTTTTTTAATATCTGTTATGTGCAGATATTGATTTATGTCCATATTTTTACATTTTTGAATAACTGTTACACATTAAATTCGATATAAGGCATTTAACATGAATTGCCTCCACTAAATTCATGTTCGTGTAATTAATTATTGTATATCTAATATTTATTATAAAGAACATTGTCTTGTGAGAATAAGCTAAAAAACCACTTTTTGATCTTGTGATTATATTTATTATAAAGAATATTGTATTGTGAGAATAAACTCAAAAATTACTTTTTTGTTTTGTAATTCCTTTTATCTAAATTTTAAAAGCATTGTATTAATTCTCAAATATCAAAGACATTAATAGTTGAATCGAGACAGTTTTTTATACAGTTATAATTTGGCATTCCAGACGTTTGCTTATTTATCTACTGCTTTTTCAAATGCACCAAAAATTGCCATTGACGAAAAAATTTACCCGCCAATTAAGAATTTGGATGAAGTAACACAATTCATAGAACATCACGGTACTGATGAGGCGAGAATCGAGGAATTTAAAGGTACGTTATATCATTTAAGATGACCTAAAAAGTAGCTGGTTAAGTGTGGATGCGAAGAGAGAGGGAAAGAGAGAGATGGAAGTATTTAGAAGAGGCTTTTGTCGGAAGACAAACTGTTGACTAAAACCACATAACACCTGTAGATACTCGGAACACTAATTTCAACATTCAATTTGAAATATTTATTGTGAAAGAAAGTTTTGTTGTAAACGGTAAATAGTAACAAAGGCTTATTTTATTTTACGCTTATTGTAAAACTGAAAGGTTTATTTTAAAACTCAAAATGTCATACAGATCCTATTAATATTATAAATGCGAAAGTTTGTATGGATGTATGGATGTTTGTTACTCTTTCACGCCAAAACTGAACCGATTGCAATGAAATTTGGTAAGCAGATAGCTGGACAACTGGAATAACATATAGGCAACTTTTTATCCCGATATTCCTATGGGATATGGACTTACGCGGGTGAAAGCGCGGGGCGCAGCTAGTATAATATATATTAACACTAGCATACCCGGCCACGCGTTGCTGTGGCTGAGTAATAATTCATTAATTAAAAAAATATTAAGTGTATAAATTATTGGTATCCAAATTTCAACAAAATCGGTCGAGTTGATTGGGAACATACATCGTGACACTGGATTTTTATACATAAAAATTTACAAAAACTTATAATTAAGTTTTTGTTGTGTTGTCATATTAAAAATACGTTTAACGATTGAAATATTTTTACTATAAGGTATAAAAGCACTACGTAATAAATACTGTAAATGAAAAGACTGTTATAAAAATGGTGCGTATATAGGTTGTGGAGTAATGAATGGTTAATATCGTGCATGCGCAGTATGATATTTTATATAGATATATAGTAGAGGTCGTTGTTCAGAAATATGTATTTTATGTTAAGTAAAAGTCCCTCCGTTTTTGAGATATTCGATATTTTTGAAAAAAAACACCAACAAATATAAAAAAAAGTATTTATTAATCGAGCAATACTAATTTGACCCTTAAATACATAACCTAAAAACATGTTTTCGCGTACCGAAACAACGTTATCCAATAGCCCATCGACAATCTTAGTTCATTAATAATTTCTTATCAATTTCCGTTTATTATTCGCTATCACAGATAAAGTTCAAATACATTAATTATCAAGCACCTGTGTGTAGCCAATGAAAAACACTAATAAAAACATTAAAAACGGATTTTTACTAACGAAATAAAATAACTACAAAATGGCACTAAACTTAACTTACTTCACCGTATATGGCAGGTATTGGTTTATGGTTGAGTGTTGATATTGCATTTTTATGACACAAACGATGGTAGGCAACCATCGTTTAGTAGTATAGGTTCGTATGGGTTTGACATTTGTGTGTTTTCATCTGTTTTTCTCCTCCAAATTAGTACTAAAATTAGTACTGCTTTAAGCATAACTAATTTCAGTGTTCCAGTATAGTTCCAGATGGAACATGACTCCTACATGTCTAAAGTTAATTTACGAAAAATTTTCATTTTTGCCTGGGGGGTTAAAATTACTAATACTAAAAAAAAACGTATGAGTCTCGGCCGCCCGACAGAAGTTATACATTAAGTTTATCTAATCATTGGCGTCAGATAAAACGCATCCATCCTGGCACCGTAACGCGGTGTACCTACTAAGTAGTTATTACTTCAAAAAATTAAATTTCAGGTCATCATCCAAATATCTACGCGCTGTCGAAACTGCTTAGTGAACATTTAGTGAATGAGTATCGAGGGAAGATGCCTTCCATCATCATTCGACCTTCTGTCGGTAAGTATTTAGTGAAACAGATCTTCTGTCTCTGTTCGCTCGAGTATTCGAATGCAAACAACATTATTTGTAATATTTTTCTTATCTCTATTAACAATTCCAGTTTGTATACAAAACCTGTCATGTATTATTTATTGTATGCTATTTCCATTTTATAATAATTTTTACAAAATAGTGTTATCAATTATTATAAGGTAAAGTATATTTTGAATAATTATTATAGTGGGTCCCATTCTACATGAGCCTTTAAAGGGCTGGACTGATAACTGGGTGGCCTCAACTGCTACGTTCAGCAACGCCGCCAGGGGACTGATGTCGATGCAGTACGGCAGTCGGGACACGGTCTGCGATCTCATTCCCGTGGATTATGTCACAAACTTCTCTTTGGTTGCTGCTGCTAGAGGCAATAAGTAGGTATTGTATTATATTATGTTTAAGTTTATAGTGTTGTAATTCTAAAAATTGTTAAAACACATATATGTTGTTTACCCAGTTGAGGGTTAATTTTGTTATTTTTTACGTTAATGAAAATTGTTTCACAATGTGGAAGGGAAATAGATAAGTAATGAAAAAAGGTGATCATTAAAATACAGCTTTATGGTACGTGTCTTGATATTTATGGAGGCAATATCTGGTTTATAATAATTGTACGTTTATAAGTTTTTTATTTCGATAATCTGTTCGGTTATCACAATTTGTGTGTTTGTAATACAAATAAATTTGTAACATTCTTTGCAGGACTGATGAAGTTTTAGTCTACAATATTTGCAGTAGTTCACAGAATCCAATCTCTTGGCGTTATGCGTCTGATTTGTTTCTAGAAGAAAGTAGAAAACATGGATACTGTAAGTATATAAAATATTGATATATTTTTTTGAAGTGAAATTTCTTTAGAATCGTTGTGATTTCAAACCTGATGCAACGGAAAAACGACAGGTAAGAGACACAAATACAAAATATTTTATTCTAATATAATATAATAATATCTATTTTATTCATTCTTTTGTCGATTTACTGAAGTTTCACTTCTATCATGTGTGAATCGCACACACACCTTTTTTATTTTATACAAGCATGGTACAATTCTTTATGTTGGTTGGTGCTTAAAATGTTAAAATTGTTTAATTCATGTTTTCCTAGCCTACTTAATATAATAAATGCGAAAGTTTGTAAGGATGTGTGTGTTTTTGTTGCTCTTTTATGCAAAAACTACTGAACCGATTGCATTGAAATTTGGTACATAGACCGCTGGACAACTGGAATAACATAAAGGTTTTGATCGCAATATTCTTACGGGATACGGACTTACGCAGGTGAAACAGCGGGGCGCAGCTAGTAAATAATAAAATACAATGGAATATCATCTGTTTCAGGTAATAGAAAAGCGCATAACATTTCATTCACCATGTCACCAGCTGCAGTCACAATTATGACATTGTTTAGGAATACAATCCCCTGTCTGTTTGCTGATGTGGGTCTGATTATTAGGGGGAATAAACCATGGTATGTACAGTATATGCGGGTATTTCGATATATAGTAATATATAATAAACAATAACAATAACGATAAACAATAATTTATTTTCCAAAAATATTGTGACATATAGATTTTAGAGCCCTTACTCCCACACTAGAATTCCCTGTGTCTTGGGAACAAGTTTGTTCCACTTAGGTATACCTACATTTTATTATTTAATGGATTTTCGTTACAAACAACTTTACTGATTATATAATACAAAATAAATAAATTCATGATGCTATACTACTACAATTTTGTACGTATTAGTGTGTCTCTCTGTGTGTGTATGTTTGTTGGAATAATAGACGGATGAGCAATATATATGTCGCAGTTGTATTATATAAATCGCCGAATTACATTATAACTAGCTGTTTGCAAAAACTTGGTCGTTTTGTATTCCAGCGGGTCAACGATTAGTCGGATTGGAACGTACGTCGCTAGTGCGTGTCGACGTGTGTAGTTTTTAAATTAAAACGAATCGAACCAAACCCACCCCCAAACTTAAATAAAAGTGTCTAATTTCGAATTCTCCGCTGCATCACACTTGGTTCTATTTTTGGAAACAGCTAGCTGTAATGTAATACGGCGATTTATGCAATCAGACTGCGACGTATGCCTAGACTAGAATACTAGTTTCTGCCTAGTCTGAGTTGAAGCCATTTATTTAATTATAAGAAATTATTCTAAACAGAATTAGAACTGTCGGATGACGATATTTTTTTTTAAATAGCGAATTAAAATGTTTAAATATTATTTTAGTAAAATCAAGGTTATTATTAGAGGTGAGCATTGAACTTAAGGGAATAAAAATAATTATTAATGAAAATTTGAATAGAATCCGACAAAAATTAAATAGATTTATAACTATCATAAAGGTTGAATGTCTCATTGTTAGGTTTTTCTTCAATTATCTGCTTTTTCTTAATATTCTAACTTTTTGGGGATGAAATGGAGAGTTTTAAAATAAATGCCATTTAATATCACTCACACAGGGCAACCCTCTTACGTGACGCCTTAAAGCAGGTATGGTATAATGGTACTAGACGATTTAAGTCTTGTTCTCACACTAAAATTAGTACTGCTTTGAGACGTCGTTTACGAGGTTATAATTTATTTAATTACAAACTTGTTTTAATCATCACTGTATAAAATAAAGAGGTGTGAGCAAAAATATTAAAGTAAATATCTATTGCCTTAGTCAACTTAACGAACTTTCGTCGAACTTTTGATCCTTGGACATGCTGGTTTCCTTACGATGTTTTCCTTCACCGTTTTGAGCAGTGGTGATGTTACACATGTGCAGATAAATTGAAAAATAAACTGACTTGTCGATTTTAAGTCCGAGGCCCTCGCCATTCAACCACCACTGCTTTTTTTTAACCTGTATATATACATATATTTCCTTTCAGGCATACAAAAGAACACCTCCGTGCTATACACCTCCGGGACTTACTAATGCCGTTTTCAATAGCATCGTGGTTCATAAAATGCAATCGGGCGTTATCTCTTATCGCATCTTTAGATGAGCACGATCGCAGGGTGTTCCCGTGCGACCCTACCAACATACAATGGGAAGAATACTTGCCTATATACTGCAGGGGGGTGAAACAATATCTTTTGAAAGATAAATTGAAATAAAAATCAACGTTTTTTAATTAGTTGTGTGTATTCTATTGTATTGTACTAAATGCTAGTCCCGGCTCCACAGGGCCGTTTTGATAGTTTTTCTAATTGTATTTGTGATAATTCGACCGCCTCCTTGGTTCAGTGGTTAACACGTGAGCGTAGAACCGAGGGGTCCTGGGTTCAATTCCCGGTGGGGACGCACAAAAAAAAAATGTCTCGGTCTGGCAGGACACAGAAGGCTGATCACCTACTTGTCCCTATAGAAAATCGATCAGTGAAACGGATGTACATCATCTGCCCCATACCCCACTAGGGGACACGGGACTTCACTTAATTTGTGATAATTCGTTCAGTCTTTATCTTGATTTATGGTAATCAGGAAAAATGCAATGATTTTACTAAGTTCTTCATATTTTTTTTTGAAAATATGACTTTGAATAGTGAAAGTAGTTAAATTTCGGTTTTAATAAATTAGTTTTTTTTTAAAATTTCCCTATTAGTACATTAAAATTAATAACATTTTTAAAATATATAAAAAAGCCCTCATTTACTTCTTATTATTTAATAATTTATTAGCCTAAACCGTTTCAATGCTCGGTAAGACAACCTTAATTCCACACCAGAGCTTTTTTGTGTCTTATATTATTTTATCTCGTATTATTTTATACATATTTAATGTTTTATTATGATTTTCATATAATGTATGTAAATTATTTTACTCAGCAAGCAAGCCTTTGATTCAATAAAAAATCTTTATTACTTTTAGATAGACATAGAAAACACAAGTAACACACACTTGTCTAAGGTTCCTAAAGTTAAAAGTTAAGATACGAACATGAATTTATTGGATCCCGCACTAGGCAATGACTGTCCTGCGGGACATTTTCAAACTACCTATAATTTCATTTGCTCACTCTTTATGGAGAAGAGAGAACAAATTGATTTAGAATTTCGAGAAGCCGACTCTTTAAATAACTACAAAAAACATTTTTTTCTTAATTAATTGGTATTGAATACGCACATTCAATAACAAAAAATAATAAACTATATGTCTATCAATAATTCATTTGCGTATAAAAATGTTTGATTAATGATTAATATTATGTGAGAAATATGTTTTTAGTGGGTGTTTTGTTTTAGCATTTGACTCACGGCATATTTACATAGTACTCAAGGAAAACCTTATATTATGAATAGTTGAGGAATTTTTAAAGAATAAAGACATAAAAAGATCACGGGAATTAAGTTTTATTAATATTTATATTTATTTTTAAGTCGGACAGGAGACCCTTTTAAAGGCAGTGAATAAAAAAAAGCTGGGAACGAACTAACTTTATTTAAAATTACATTTAAGGCATTGCTTCAAACAAAAACGGACCCTTATATTCTAACAGCTTGGGCCAGCTCTCACCGGGGAAGTACCACACCCCCACAGAAGACCGGCGTGAGCATTCTGCTGTGTTTCGTTCGGTGAGTGGGGGAGCCGGAGATCCATATCCTTTTCCTTGCCTTCCCAGTCCTTTCCTTTATTCCTCTCACCAATCCTTTCTTAATCCTTTCCCAAAAAGTCGGCAATCCATTTGTGGAGGCGCAAGGTCTGTAATGGACCGTATGCCTCTACAAATGTTCATGGGCGGTGGTAGCGCTTACCATCAGGCGACCCACCAGCTCCATTGCCGACTGTGACATAAAAAAAAAAAAAAATAACATGCACATAAATCTTAATACAAGTGTTTCTTAAAACCACTTAAGATTACACTACATAACTCGGGGTTAATTTTTTTCTATTCTTTAAATATTTCTCATTTTTAAAGCATTTCAATGCTATTAAACTAATAAATTGAATAGTTTTTGACATTTGTTTAGTGAAATACTTAAAATAAGGTATATCCTTGGTTTGTGCGTCAATTCTATAGATGCCTAATAAACTGTACAACAGAATACCGATATTATCAAATGTTCATGGGCGGTGGTGTTCGCTTATCATAAGGCGAACCACTAACTCAGTTGCTTTGACATATGACGCTATGACATAAAAAATTACATGAAGAAGTTATTGCCATGTTTTGGAGAAAAACTTCTTTCTATCTAACTTCCGTATGGCATTCCGTATGGCAAATAAATAACAATTACAGTTGAAAAAACTAAAAAAACACGCTTGAATGAATTGTCTCACTTGCTCTTATGAAGAGTATACGTAAATACATTATTTAGTCCCGGTGATCCTAATCAGAATAATGACATAAACCCATGAAATAATTGTATTAACACCGATCCATTATAAGTTTACAATATTTGAATCGAAAATCATGAATGAATTCAAAATCTGATCTAAAGGAGTCTGCTATATACCAATATATAAACATATATATATATATATATACAGATGAATCTACCAATAGCGTACAAAAATCTTGTTCCGACCGAGTCTTGAAATTGTACCACCTATTAATGAAAGATTAAACGTTTCGTATGGACTCATAAAACTATTTTTAAAATTAATTATCTCCAGATTGAAACGTTTTAGATAGCCTTAGCCTAATGGCTGGAATTAATTAGCACTGACGTCACCATCTGCTTCCGGACATCAATTAAATTGGTCAATCATGACATATTATATCAGCAATTGATTATAATTAGATACTTTATTAATGAAATAGTTTTGTAGACTATTACGTTTTTGAATTATCTGTATAAATATATCAAAAAACTTATATTCCCGTGTATGACGCATTGTATTTTTTTACATTAAAATTACTGATTAATATTTTATGATCCAGACGACACATTTCTCTGTCATTTTATTTCTTTAACGGAGCCAATTATTATTCTTCAACGACATTCCGACCCGTTCTCAGTTCATGTGTAAACCACTACACAAGGGAGGTCAGTCATAATTGTAATAGACTTATTACTTTACGATATTCGTAATTATTATTTTTATAACCTGTTAGCTGTCCGGGCAGGCTTCACGAAAGAACCTTCCTTACAGCATAACAAAAACATTTAAAAATATTAGATAAATTTATCTAATTTCCATCGAGCCGATCTCGAGTTTTACGCTTAGCAACATATTTGGCGATTAATATTCGTTTACATAGATTACTATTAAAACCATTACGTAAATTAAACCTTCACCAATAATCCTTTTCGTTATTCAATGTTCATAAAGCTAGATTAAATGCCCTCTTTGACGGGCATTAAATATATTTGGAGGCTGTAAGAGGCAATGTTTCATATGTGTATGTTACTACACTACTTAATGGGGTTCGTAATCCCTCTTTGAATATCTATTTATAGCCATATTTCATACAAGTTTATTCAATAGAAACTGAAGTAATTGGCAGATCTATCACTAATAGTACTTAATTAATGGAGTCATTCATTAAGAGATGAAGATGACTTACAAAATTAAATCAAGTAGTTTCAGGTGAAACATAGTTGAAGCTATTTTTATTGATCAACTAGCTTTTGCCCGCGTCTTCGCACGCGTTTTATTTGGAGTAGTTTAATTGATGTTATTATATATAAACCTTCCTCTTGAATCACTCTTTCTTTTAAAAAAAACTCCATCAAAATCCGTTGCGTAGTTTTAAAGATTTAAGCACACAAAAGGACACAGGGACGCAGAAAAAGACTGTTTTATACTATGTAGTGATTATATTTCATGGATGGCTAGGGGGGAGGTTTGTAGAAGCTTAACTCAAAGTACATACTTAGAGGCTTGAACTCACTACTCTTTTGCTGCTGCCGCCATTTTGAAAAAAGGATTTCACTTCCATTTTCTTAACTCTAATAACTGGATCAGTCCGGTTCTTGATAATTATAATTTATTTACAGACACGAAGTGTTCATGACTAATTTTAATTTTAATACATTTTTTATCACCTCCACTGATAACTAAGTATAAGTTGCACATCAACAGGCAGTTTTTAATACAGACATTACAATATGTAGTGTGTTGGGTTGCCTGCCAGATACCATCTTGTTTGCCAGATAACTATAAACATAAATGAGTAGCCAATCCGACAAAGGCATACTCTCTACGCTAAAAACTATTTGTTCAAACTAAACTTATCATCTTCACCAAACAAGGAGTGAAGATGATAAAAATAGATCGACGTTATACGGGCTCTGAGACTAGTATATAAATAGATTGTAAATCTGTTCTGTTTTCTATGATAACGTCTAACATTAGACATTCTTTCGACTACGGAACCCCAAATAACATTAAAGTGTTAGTGGCCTTGACTTATGTAACTTGTAATGGATCACTCGTACTACAAGTGAAATTACTTATCTTGTAGGTAAATAAACTGTATACCTACGTCAGCAAATGACCTACTCAATCAGGCGTATGTCATATATTGCATATCAGATCATGGAATTTGACCTAAAAATAAATTGTTTTTGAAATATATCTGAAACGTTCTGTATAATAATTTATAAATATAGTAAATACTATACGTTTAAACAATATTATTTAATACATCATGGAAGATGAAAATCCATCCAATGTTGTTGCTTAAGGACCACAGGACAGTTCTTTGACATCTGTTTAAGATATAGAATTATATAAGCATAGCATAAGCATTCCGAAAATTTTAATAAAAATGTGTTTTATGTATTTTTAATTCTCTTTTAATAGTGCAAATTTGAATTTGAAACTTGAAAACATTTCTTATTAGGTATTATCATTAAATGGATAATTAAAATACAAATCTTATGGGCGGTTCAAGTTTAATGTATAATGGAATAATAACGTTGTTAAATTTTTCGAACTTCATTTCGGATTCATCTTCCTCCAATCGTCGAGAAAAACTACTCCACAGTTTATGTGTTCTATCTTTTTTATACCTATAGTTGAAAATTATATAAAGCTGGAGGGTTTATTCAAACACGCTAATCTCAGGATCTACTGGACTGAAAAATTATTTTACGTTGTGAATATATGTGATTTCAACACACGGAGATCATGGAATATCTATAGCACTAGGCTATATATGAACCATGGGCGAACCCGCGGCGGTTCACTAGTGTAAGATAAATTTTAATGTTCGTTCTTGCATTTCCTCTCTCGCCTCTACTTTTATATCACAATTATAACGAAATACAAGTGAATAAACATTATGCGTATAATTAAAACATTTTTCATGAGCTAATCGGTTTACAATGATTGATATTTCTTATAATCGCATTAAAATCAGATCGTATATGGATGGATGAAGAGCTTCATATAAATTATTGCAGTTAGTGACAACCGTAGCTTAGTATGATATCATATCATTATTGTCATGGTGATAATCTATAGATGTTGACAAAAATAAAATGGAAATAAGATCATTTTTTATTTAAATGTATTTTTAAATCACTCTTGATTTAATTTTTATACATAGGAAATTGTAATATATTTATAATCATTGATTTATCGATAGTTCATCAATATATGGCACGTTTTTGACCGGAGCCACCGGATGACCTGAAAAGATGCTGTGTTCTTCGCCTTCTATCTCGAAAACGTTCATCGTACGATGTTTTTTTAAGCATAATTTGTAGAAAATTTTGTATTCTACAATATTGATAATAAACACAAATAGCAAAAATCCCACAGGAATTGAGATATTTACAAAAAACGCGCAAAAAAAAAATTTTGTTTTTGTTGTTTGACCTTGAAATTTAATATTTGCGTACACCCTACCATATGTAAGTTTTGAGACAACTTTTAAGTGGTCAATATACAAGTATTTACTGACCTACAGCCGGGTATCTTGAATTCCGACTTTCTTAGATAATTTTAGCTTAAATAACTGAACTATCAGTAATTTCGTTAAAATGCAGAAAAAAAATTAAGTTCAGCAACGATGCACACGATTTTATCTTATAAAAACATTTTATCGGAATCAATCTATGATGAGGTATTCATTTAACATTTTTCTACAGCAATTTCCGGCTTTAAATAACAGCAATACATCAAACTAAGCATATACAATTATCAAATAATCAAGAACTATCTTTACCTCTTATCTGTATCATTAGTATCTGACAATCATGTCTACGGTTATAGACGTTTTTCATGAAAATTATCGTTGTTATTTGGGTTCTATGTCTATTTCTAGACGTATTAAAATATTCTTTGATGTTGGTGGTATCTATATTTAAATTGTTAAATCTAATTAAAACATTAAAAATTCATATGGAGACTGCGATCGTTTACTTATAATTTTTAATATATATGGAAATTTATAAGCACATAAACAAGGTTTATTAGTCTTAAGCTTAAAATTTAATCGTTTAAATTATGTTGGTTGCATTCTAATTCAAATATTCTTGTGCTATAATATTTGATAATTTTTTAAATTTATTATGTAAGAGCGTAAATGATTACTGGGATTAGATTGTTATATTATCCTTTACAAGTAAATATAAATTGTAAATTAAAAATAAAGAAATCGTAATTATTATATGGAGGACTACTACTATTCTGAAATGTGAAAGTTTGTGAGGATGAAGTTTGTGGTTATTTCTCGTAATAGTAAAATAGCGGAACGGAGCTGTATGAAATTTAATACAGAGAGATTATTGCCTGGATTAACACAAGGGCTCCTTCTTGGCTTTGTAAAACCGTGTGATGCAGATATATAAATTATTATTCAAGTACTACTAATATAATACTACCAGAGAATTGGTATATGTTTCGAGATCTTCGCTCGACTTGTTTTTGAGAATTAAAATCGAGTTTAAGCAACGGTTGGCACGCTCATAAATTATAATGACCATTTTTTAGTAGTTGCTTTTTTATCATCATCGGCAACGGAGCTGGTAGGTCGCCTGATGGTAAATGCTACCACCGTCCATGAACATTTGGAGTGGCGTAAAGTCGATTGCAGACCAAACGCCTCTACAAATAGCTTGCCGACTTCAAATTGGGAAGAGATGACGAGAAAGGATTGACAAGAGGAATAAAGGAAAGGACTGGGAAGGGTAAGGAACAGGAGATGGTCCTCTGGCTCCCCCACTCACCGAACGAAACACAGCAGTATGCTATTTCACGCCGGTTTTCTGTATGGGTGTGGTACTCCCCCGGTGACGGTCTGTTCGTGCCGAAGCTTACTCGTCTACCACATAAAAACTATATTGCTTATTTTTTACCTTTTCTTTTATTAGTCACAAGTCCAATCCGCACTCGACCGGGTTTTGCATTTAATAATTAATTATAAGCTGTAAAACAAATGCTCGACAGAAAAGAACAAAGTTTACTTCGTCAACATTTAGGTCGTGTTTATCCACATTAAACATGAATGATGTATCTGCAAACAGTACTGTTTCACACATATCAGGATATAAATAATTACCATTGGTCCGGAGATAAAAATCTCACGCATGTATCCAAGATGCTAACACACAGGAAAGGAAGTCCCGATAATTCGTAGACATCTAAATCCGAGCTGATACAAAGTTATGAAATAATAGCGTTGCTGATAAAACTAATTAATGGCTACGAATCATGCATGAACGACATGATAGCCTATTTCTTTAACGTGATGTTGGTAAGATTATAAAGTTACGACGAGCGGTTTCAATGCCCTTGTTGTGAAACAGATTTTTAAGATTAGATCGACGATTGGGAAATAGATTTTGGTTTTTTTCTCATCTGTAGTACAATGCAGTGTCAATCAGTCACTTTATAATATATTAGCTGTTGCCTAGAGCATTGCCCGGATGCTCAACTTTCAACTGTCCAATTATTGCAGATTTTGTGATACAGCCTAACGACAGACGGATGGATTTAACTAAAAGAATAACGCTATAAGTAGAATACAATGCTAAGAACGTTAGGAGAATATAAGAGCAGTGGTTGTTCAGTGGTTAGGACCTCGGACGGAAAAATATCAGGGGCTCGAGACAGGACCTGCATGGAAAAAAATAAATAGATTTTTCAATTTATCTGTACATTATTTACATCACTACAGCTCGACATGGCGAAAGAAACTGGAAATTGGCCTGAACCCTCTTAGGAGGCATGTGTCATGGTAGGGTACATAGTAGGGAACATATGTAAAGATTGATGATGATGATGATGAAGAAATATACGACACATTTTTTGTATATTTATAAGTTTCTAAGAGATGCAATTTATCTATAAGGAATTTTAATCTACGTAACAAACACATATGACACAAAATAATCGCGTCCTATTATTTCTTAATACGTTTTAATTTTATCTAAAGATAATTAAATTAATTAGAATCGATTGGGTTAAAACATCTGTGCAAATTATCTACGTCACATATATGTGACTGTTAAGCCAGTCTATCAGTATATCTTAGGTTTTACCCAGATTTTATACAAAGCAACAAGAATCCTTTTTTTGGGTACGAAAAGAAAAAAACAAGACACAGGCGGTCTTATCTCTTCCATATCACCTGATAGTCACTGAGAAGCAAGAAGCAATGATAATATAAATGTAGAAGGTGTATTATAAACTTCTAAATACTGGGATTTAGCGAAAACAGGTGGTGAATGTAAGGATGTATATAGAGATAGGATTTTTTCGGATTTTTATCATTAGAATTTGGTATATTTTAGGTTTTACCAGTCACGGTTGCCAAGTGATGATTTTCGGAATAAAACGATGACTTTTGATCATTTATTTAATCTAACTGTCAGTCTAATTTTTTGAATAATTGCAATATTATAAAGATAACATATAAATTGCAATGGCTAGATAAGTAAGGTTATGTAACGTGGCTGCAAAAAGGGCTTGGGTATTTTATAATTAATATCTTATATAGATCATTTAGTACTCCACAAGTAAAAAATGACACAACAAAATTATCTTCTTACAAAAATACTGCCCATGTGGCAGATTGCATGTTTCTGAGATGTGAATCATAAGATTTACTGAGTAAGTCCCGACAATAGTTTATCAATATGCTCGATACCTTTTAAAATTTACTGTACACTTTCTTCTGCAACTTTCTTATAAATATTATTTCTTACGTTTTCTTCCATGTACAATCTTGATGAAGAATCAATTAATTAAAAAAATAAGTCGTGTTCAAAGTTTAAATGAATACTAAACCCTGAAATGTTCGGACTTTAATCATTCAGAGTTGGTAACTGAATGGTAAAATAAATGACACGAAAACTTAGAATTTACTGAAATTCGGGCCTTTACAGTAACATACGTATACATCGAATGTTGTTCCACCCAGCAGCCATGATTATATTTCCAATTATAAATCACAGGTGGTTCACGCAAGCCGTTCACTTAATCGCCATTAATTGAACAAATGTTGATATACATTGTTGTCAAGTGATAAGGTTATGCGTAAATTTATATGCACTGTTTTTGAAAGATTTATTATACAGTCCGTTCGGATAAAACTACATATGTAGGTGCTTCGATGGAATCTCTGTTGATGGTTTATAGCACTCGTAACGATACCTAAAACAAGTGACATTTTTGTAATTGGGTTGAGTTTGTCAAGTATATAAGACCGCAAGCAGTTTGTATGAATAATTATAAGAGTTTTAAGGTGCACGAAGTGGATTGAATTCGAGATTTATTCATCAACCGGTGCGATGACGCGGCGTGAACTGGTAGAGCTGTCAGATGCCCTTATTCTTGATTTGCGTTTAACTTTAATCATCTTTTAAAAGTCTCACGTGTCACACATAATGTATTATCTAACTCATACACAGTATCACACTATTGAAAGAACTTTTCCACATATAATCTCTATATATATAGATAAGTGCTGCTATGGTACTTTTATTGGCCTGTAATTGAAATAAGAAAGTCGATACGTCATAATAGATAAAATTGTTATCAGAATAAATCTGTGAAAGAATCAGTCGTTAAATGATAGTACAAAGCCGTTTGTATTAAGTGATTTACTTATCTATTCAATTTGTTGAATGGAGTCGTTATAAGGTCTATGAAATTATAACACTATTTTCCGATGTTTGGAGATACCGATGGATATTGATAAATTTATTTGTTGATTAAACTACGTAAGCAGGCAGGCTGGTAAGCGCGTGTGGTATGAATAGGAGTGATAAGATTTGATATGCATTAATAGAAAAAATAGTCGAACCAACGGACTGACTATCTTTTTAATTAAGAAAATCGATCGGTGCATCTCATAACAAAGGCATTCCTTTGTATTTATTTAATTTTTGCCTTGCCATTACAGGGCAAAAATGCATTGCAGGCTATCTACTTCTTCAATGTACTGAAAACACATATTTGATAAAACTATAAGAAAATAGTTTTTGGGAGGAAAGAAACAACCAGTCGTGACTTAAAGTGAATTAAGATATAGATTAAATCGGATTATTACTATATTATTATGAGCCTGGGCTAATATGTTGTGTAATTTAATACAGTGTTCTCATAACCATCATCCCCATCGTCAGCTCAAACGTTCTGTTCCCACCGTATTGACACGGGCATCCTAAAAGGCCATAATCCACCAAGAAGGCAAAGTGCAGATTGGCAAATGTAACATATAGGGAGATTTAATTCTTCGACATGCCGGTTTCGTCACGAAGTTTTCCTTCACCGATTCGAGAAGTGATGTAAATCAGACGCAGATACATTGTAAAAATCGGTTTATTTCTTCCACGCTCGCCTGGTTTGGAAAGCTGAATTTTTTTGATTTTTTTATGCCCCATGCTTAGCCACTTAACTACAACAGCTTACAAAAAATTCACAAGTATTACATTTTTCTTTTCTTTCAAAACTTCTCAATTATTGCATGATACAAAACGTATATAGAAGGTTATCGGGAAATTACGCATCTAAGGGGATTCCTTTATTACATTGATCTTTTTGATGGTAGGATCTAAGAAGCATTGCAATTATTATGAAATGTTTATAAATGCAGTCAGTAACCTTTTTTGAATATCACATTTTTCGATCGTGACAGTCACCTAAATCATGCGTGGAATTCGGTTATATCAACTATTTGTCAAAACTGGTTAAGTAGTTTGGGTGTGAAAGTATTTTACATGATTTTATCTTTGACAATAAGGAACTTCCATATAAACTTTCATCCCCTATTTCAACCCCTTCTTCACTTTTTTCGCAATAAAAAGTATACTGTGTCCTTTCCCAAGTTCAGTTCTATCATCATACCAAATTTCATCAAAGTCGGTTCCGTGGTTTAGGCGTGAAAGCGTAACATTACTTATGCATTTATAATATTAGGGATTTAAATACATCTCAGCGAGAACATAAATGTATGTAACATGTTTTAGAGCAAATGCCGAATATTTTTAAGATTATGCGATAGCGCTTTGATTTGAATTGAGCTGGTGGTTTATATGATGGTAAGTAATCACCACCGTCCAGGTATATTCGCAGAGATACTACCTCTGTGAATGCGCTACCACTTTTTAGGGGTAAAGGATAAGGAAAATATTGCAAGAAGAAATGGACTGGGAAGGGTATGGAAATATACAGACCTCATAAATATACGACATTTTAAAAATAAATGTAGAATTAATAATTATCATGTACTAATAAGATATCACGTATTTAAGATTTTTTTTTTAAGGAAAAAATTGACCAAGTCTTATCTTAAGAAATAAATGCATTTAGTCATAGCATATAATATAATAGTCAACAATGTTTTTGTATATTTTTGTTTATATTTCACCAGTAAATATACCTTTGAAACTGTCGAACCAAAATTATTATCTTACAGCCAGATTCTAGATTATAGTAAGCTCAGTTTTAAATAAAATAGATTTCAAATAGACCTAACATCGAATGCCCATTTCACAATTCAACGGTTCCACATCGATAGATTGTAATCTACCGAAAACAAAGCGTATTTATTGTTAGCCGTATGTTACGGATCACAATTTCTAGACGCGAGATTGATTACAATTTGGCGGTGTTTACAGTTTTACGGTGACATATACACCAATATCTGCACTAACTTTTAAACACAATTATAAGCGAGAATTTCTAATTAACATGAACGCTTTGCGTGGACATTGCGAATTTCTCTATCTTTCTTATCGGTTTAATAAGGAATACGATTATTATAATGATAATAGAATACATTGAATGTTAACAATATTCCAGCGTAGGAAAACATTTAACAAATCATTGACGTATGTGTCATACGATATGAGCAGCGGTGGCTCAGTGGATATGATCTCAGACTTCGCAACCAAATGTCGGGGGTTCGAAACCAGACTGGCGTGTGAAAAGTAAACTGATTTATCAATTTATCAGCACATAATTCACATCTTCACTGCTCGAAACGGTGAAGCAGAACCTAGGAAATCAGCGTGTCCAAGTATCGAAATTGACGACACGTGACGTCTGCCAAGTCGCATTGACCAGTTTTGGTTTATGGCTCGTACCTTCAGAGAGGGCCTATGTCTCTGCAATGGGAACATACATGGGCTGGTGATGATGTATAAGCAAACCCCTTTGTCAGGATCATCGAAGTGGCAAGAGATCTTTCTACTTTTCTGTATAAAGTTAAATACGTAGTTATTAAACTACTACTATCCTTCCTACTAATATTATAAATGCAAAATGTTTGTAAAGATGTGTGTGTGTTTGTTGCTCTTTCACTCAAAATCTACTGAACCGATTGCACTGAAAATTGGTACGTAGACAGCTGGACAACTGGAATAACACATAGGCCTACGGGATACGGATTTACGCGGGTAAAACCGTGGGGCGCAGCTAGTTAAGTTTTAAAGATAGCACAGATTGCGGTTAGACATCAAAATTGGTGTTTATAATAATTATCATCCGATTTTTTATGTATGTGGAATAGCTAGCTATACACTTAATTCTTAGATTAAAATAAATTCTTAAATTAAACAAATTCTTAGATTAAACGCAAAAGCGTGTTTCTGTCACGCTGTAACTAAGTGATTTATGGTACGATTCTTTGTTTGCAAATAGTTAGGGGGCAGTAATAAAGGCTACTTTATACCACAGTGAAACATCTCATCCCCATAGGAATTTTCTCGAAACAAGCATGCCAATCGCGGGCGGAAAACCAGTCGTTTATGAGCCAGCGTGTATGCAAAGAGGGCTATGAAATGACGTAGGCTCTACGTTTCGAGTTGTGGTCTAGCAAACAACAGTATTTAAATAAAGAATGCTTGCATTTGCATTTCCTATGATAATAATTGCGTTGAGATAATATTGATATATCGACAAAAGGTTCGATTTATGCTCAGCTTAGTTGAATAGCATGTTAACCTTCTGATTCACTGCCAGTTCTCAGACTTCAGTATACTTAGAAATACTTTTAAAAAGCGAAGAATATGCAATATTTTTACGACAAGAAACGTGAGTAACTTTGAGAAACTAACGTTAGTTGGATTTGCAATTTGAAGGCGCAATGAAACATTGAAATATCTATAAAAATTATGAGGAAAAGATGCTTTAAAATTTGCGTAACGATAACGTTAATTTCTTTTTCTATGTCGATTTAATGATAGTCCTACTAATATTATAAATTGCGAAATTTTGTAAGGATGTGTATGTGTTTGTTGCTCTTTCACGCTTCTTTCAAAAACTACAAAACCGATTGCAATGAAATTTGGTACGTAGACAGCTGGTCAACTGGAATAACATATAGGCAACTTTTTATCCCGGTATTCCTACGGGATACGGACTTACGCGGGTAAAACCGCGGGGCGCAGCTAGTATTATATATTATGATATCATATTTAGTAGTATATCTATGTATTATATCTATGAAGCGGTTTTCATGAATTACATTTGATATCTTGCTTATGATAGTGTTAAATATGTGCTTTCCCTAACGTGACTGCCTGCTTCGTACAGTGGTTTACGCGTGGTTACAAACGTGGTCGTTCACGAATGTATCTATTTTTGAAATTGATACAGTAGTACCTGAGATAAGCGCGCTCAAACAGACGAATCAGCTTTACATTTTTATACAGCATATGTATGTAAGATCAGAGAGAATAAAAACACAATTTTACTTGTCTCAGAAAATGTTCAAATTCTTTTAGCCTTCATCACAATACATGGTGAAAAATGAGTTAATTAATGAATGAATAATAATTCAGAGACCGCACCCTCCACAGAAAATCTGAATAAATGTGGGGGAGATCCGAATTCTTTATCCCTTACGCCTCCCAGTCCACTTTTTAATTCTCGTCGTCAATCCGATCCAGATCGCCAGATCCGATGAGGAAATCATCTTTTACCCCTTAAAAGGAGGCCACGCATTTGCAGCGGCTCTGTTTCTACAAATGGTCATGGGCGGTGGTGATCGCTTACCTTCAGACGACGGTAAGCTCAGTTGCCAGATAAAAAAAAATCGTAAAAAAGTCTTACCAAACAATCTTTATTATATAAGTTTAGATACCATTTCGGTCTGCCCTTGAAATAACAGGAAAATATTTTGTTTTGACGCGTGGAGATTGTACAGTCAGCAATATAACACATTCAAATTTTATGCACATATTTCAGTTCTCCGAAATCAAAGATAAACATAATTGGAGGCGAAATTTTAAAGATATCGTTTACCTCGTACACACACACACACACACATAGCTGTACTTTCTTTTTTTACAACGGTAGGGTAGCCAGTTAGAGTTGTACAAATAGAGTTTTAAGAATACATCTAATAAGAATATAATAGTCAGGGATTTCCTGAGTATTTATTTTCGTAATCAGCATATTCATTGAGAATAGTAACACCACCGACGGACACATAGTGTACTATGGTTTTGTAGTTTTGCCAACGCTGATTACTAGGAAAGGATACTTGAACAACAAAAGGACGTACAAAATGTCTTATTTGATATTCTCTTAAAGTCTATATTATAAAATGTTTACATTGCATGTCGGTTAGCCGGCATATACCACTGCGCTAATGTGGGCTATGTGCTTCTGAAAACAATTAAAAACGTAAGCGTGCGTACGGGTGCTAAAGAAGAAGGGAGGTGGAGGTGAAGGAGGTGTATTAATAGTTTGACTTAGTGTTAAATGTATTTAAGACCTCAAAGAAATTAACAAGCGCTTGTTCGGCTTCTATTGCCGACTGCACCAAATTTAAATTGAATTGTAAAATCATATGGTTGGAGGACGCTCTCAAAATGTATTTTTTGTAAATGTTATTTAATTCTGTGTTGGTATCTTTTGCGTGTGACCGTGTTTATGTGTATTATTAATAAAACATTATATCAAAAGTTTTTATTGTGCATTCCAAATTTCTTATTTACCGATTGACGATTCTAAGAAAGATGTGAACTATTAAGGCAGTAGAAACCAGGGTATGTGTCTCTATTATTAGTATTAATGTATATTAATCACTGTCTCTCTTTCTCACGCCTCTACCGTTGAATCGATTTGGATGAAATTTGTTACAAAGATAATTTGAGACCCGAGGCATCCGGGAAATGTCACGAAATCAGGAACACGGGGCAGTCTTCCTTCGTTGTATCAATTCATTTTTCGCTTTTGTGTGCCTTATATGTTAACAAATAATAAGTTTATTTATTTATTTTAGTGTATTTCGTTTAAAGAACATTTTTATACGTCACAGTCGACAAAAAGATGGACGAAGGTAGCTAAATAGGTTGTCTGAGGGTAAACGCGTCCATCGCCCATGAACACTTAAAAGGGATGGAATAGGGAAAGGATTGAAGAGGATTAAGGGAAAGGACAGAATAATAACATGGACAACGTATATGAAGAAAGCTTTCAAAATTTTAAAACCTCATACTATAAAGAGGAAACCCTTTTTTTATTTGATTTTGGTAAACTAAGAAGTGGCTATATTTTTTTTTGTGTTTGTTACCATAACTCTTTGCAGAGTGCACCGACTTTTATGTTTATTTTTTATTTGATAGCTGGTTCCTCTGGTGTGATAATTTAAAAACGGCTTAGATTTTTGGTTTAAAATAATTATTTAAATATAAATAGATAACTCAGTAGCGTTTCAAGCGATTGCCATGGTTACTGATGCATTCGGTGGATAATTTTTGTCACTTGGTGGAACCAAAGACAAAAATAGAATGTGGTGTGTGACCCACGAGGATTTCCAAAATTTTAAAAATAAATAAATAAAAATATTCCCCACATGAAAGTGGGGACGAAAAAATTAATGACTACTTATTTTTTACTTACCACAACATATGATTCATTATTATATAGATCTTTTTAAGTTAGGTTAAGGTTCCGTGTATAACTAAATTCGTATTATCATCATAATCATCATCATCAGCCCGTATTATATATTCTCATTGGGACACAGGCCTCCTATGAGTGTTTTAGGCCATAATCCACGACGCTGGCCAAGTGCGGGTTGGCAGATGTCACATGTCGTAGAACTTTTGATTCTTGGACATGCCGATTTCCTCACGATGTTTTCCTTCACAGTTTTAAGCAGTGGTGATGTTATAGATAACACACACACACACACACACAAATGTGCAGATAATTTGAAAAATCAAATTAATTTCTGCACGCTCGCCCGGTCTCGAACCCTGACTTATCAATTTTGAAGTCCGAGATCGTAACCACTGAGCCGCCACTGAAATCCGTATAATACTAATAAATTCGATATATTATAAGAATAAAAAAGGCAAAAATTAGACAGAAGAAAAATGAAACATTTTCCAAATCAACGTATATGATAATTGAATGTTTGATGCTCAGTTACCTAAAAGCGTAGCAGATAAAAGATAGAACTTCTTACGCTGCTTATCAACATTGTTCACTTTCTCAATTTACCAAATTCTTTCGGTAGGCCACTTCGCATCTCAATTATTTGAAAACAATGACTCATTAAGTTACCAAGTTTTGATTTATAGATAAGTTGAATCGATAACATTTATCACCGGAAACTCGAGTTTGGATTAATTATGTTTTAAATAATAACAGATCTTAATGCGATTGCAAAGTCTTATCCAGATAAGGTCTAGGAGAATAACCGACACGACCCCTCGCGGATGAAACGTGACGATTATTTGGTAACTGTGATTTGGTAACTTTGGGAAATGTTTGATGTTCTTTACGGAAGAGTTATCAGTCTTCTATTTCCTGTTAGACTTTTTTTGTTTTTCATTGGACACCACATTGATCAAGGGATAATAATGCGATAAAGTCTGTACCGCCGTTTAATTTTCATGTTTTTTGTTAAAATTTCTTCAATTTACTTTCATAAGATCTTTCTGCTACATACCTCAAACTTTACATATATTATAAAACTCTCTCATCTCTCAGGAAGTACTAGTCCGATATGAAAGATTCTTCCAGTGTTCGATAGCCCTTTATATATAGTATATAGTATAGTATAGCCCAGATTATTGAGGAAAGCTATGGACGGAGCACCAATGGAGAAAGTTTCACAATCCTGTTTTTTTTTCCTGTTGCGTTCCACACGGACGAAGTCGCGGGTGGAAGCTAGTAAAACGTAATTGGTAAAATCGGTTTAGTACTTTACACGTGAAGCTGTGATTAAAGGAATTAGGCTGACGTGTTTGTTTGTTTCAATGCGCTAATCTCCTGAACTCCTGGATGGATTTCAAAACTTCTTTCATTCTTGGATACGTACGTGATCCCTGATTGCTGTAGGCTCTCTCACTCACACGCCCTAGCCCAAATAGATAAACTAGCCTTTCGAGTCAACTTTGCCAGGGTTCCTTCGAGATGAACGACAAACAAAATGCTTGTGTCCCTTTTTGCCCTTTCTGAGATAAGCATATATTTAATGCACGGTGGCCTTCAGGATTTTACCCACAACTTTATGATGCTATAAATTCTGTCGGTGATACGTCAGACCCATGAGTATCTCGTGAGCATTCGTCTTAGAACGGCTTAATGTTAAAAACAAAAATAATATGAAATAAAACACAAGTAATGAATTTTTTCAAACTATTGTGCTAGTGTAAGACATTTTGAATATTTTTTCGTGTTTGGTTTTATCGGGAGCTTCCGTTTTGATTGAAAAATAAATCAAAAAGTTCCAGAATTGATAAGGTTCATTGCGACCAGTAGGTATTCAGTAACTGTATAGTTTGATTGTGATAAGATATCGAGTGTATCTATACATGAGTCTATAAAAATAAGTGCATTTTTCCATGAAGCACAGTTCCACCGTGAGCCTTATGGGTCGCGCATAAATACCCTATAGAATATAATATTTAAAAACAATAATTATTGTGGTAATATTAGACCAAATTAGTGGTGTAGTGCACTTAAAGGAATTTTAAGAAGGTAAACATTGCTGTGTAAGCTTCATACATGTTAAGAAAAGTGTATTTGTTTAATGCCATTATTTTTTTTACATAAAATATTTTTTTAAATTATTAATCTTATAAGTACGAACGTACGGCTTATCGTGAATTCTTTTTATTATAATTTGGCGTTCATCTAAATATTTCTTTTTTTGTATTTCCTATGAAATATCCTTCCTTTCTTTTACGGGTTTTAATCGTTTTAGTTTTTTTGAAAACAGAAGCGCTGTTTCGTAACGTCAATGTCGTTTAATTGTTTATTACTGGACATTTGATAACTCAATTATTAATCATTGTGCCATCAAATTATATAATATGTTACCTCTTGAAAAGATAAATAATGTTAATGAAGTTTATATACAAAAAAAACAAAATAAACGGAGACACAAAGAAAAGTTATAAAAATGAAATCGTAATTGAAAAATTTTAGAGAATCATCAGTCATCATATTTCGGTATTTTATTATTTATTATTAGTAATTATGTAATTCTGCCGTGATTTTTAAAAAGAGAACGGATTTTGATCTAAGGATTACGTTGATTAAAAAATGGCCCTCCAACATGTAATTCTTTAATTATTAACCTTATAAAAGTTTTGTTTGGAACATAGTTACATAACATTATCAGCGGATTTTCATTATTTTTGAGAAATGTATAAAAAAAAAATTGAGACATGCTTAGTTTTTTAAATATTTATTTATTTTTTCTTTAAAAGGAATCAACAATATTTTTTTAGATTTTTTGTTCTTCTATTTACTCGAATGTAAAATTATATATCTTTATGTCTATACAGCAGTTGTTTAGCGGTTTAAAGATATTATATATAAATAACATAATGAATTAATAGCATTTGTGATCCAATGAAAACACTTTAATTCCGAAATTCATTAATATTTCCTAGAGAACAGAAATCACGCTTAGTTTTTTGTCAGTAAAATAAAATCATTAAAAATTTAATCTTTAAATTTTGATTAAAATTGAACAAAAAATATACAATAACATCTTTATTAATTACAGTTGTTTTGTTTTATCCGTCAGTTTGTTTATTATATTAAAATTATTTTTACACTCTTTACTCAAAGCTGACATTTGATTGATATATCTATATTTATGTATAAATATTACAGTGATAGAGGACGATGAATTAATTATAACCTAGGGTGTATCTATAAAAACCAACCATATATAAAAAAGTCTTGGTCGAGCCGTTCTCGAGTTTTACGCTTAGCAACAAATTTGACAATTAATTTTTATTTATATATAATGATTCACAAGATAATATTATACTACATAATCAAGAGTTATAACCAAGAGTTTAATCGAGACATTATTAAAATTAATTAAATTATTAATATTGTTATTTTGCTTCAGATGTTTAGAGGGGAAACAGTACTTCCAAATACTACCTATCTCATTATAATTTTATTACTATTTCCGTAATAAATTATGAGTATGTAGCTAATAATTTGTTTAACGCATATTAAATAGATAAATTATTTAAAAACATGCATCTGAAGGTTTAAAGAATTGCCTTCTTTTTAAAATAAAACTAAACACCATGATATTAGAAACTTTTTCGGTTTCATTTAAAATACGTACACCGCATCTTGAAGCTCGTGAAGACCTTAAGTGAAGATATTCCCTTTTTATTAATAAAAATTTGAAACAAATAACAATGGTAACTATTGATGATTAATAATTCAAGCAATTAATAAGGATATTAGTGTGTGTTTAAATATTTGCGATATTGTTAAAAACAAATTACTAATAGTTTAAGACTGTCTAAGTACGAATAGGTAGAATTTGACACTCTTAGTTCACAGTTGAAACTTTTTATTATCACGTTCAATAAACTTATTTTTATATTTGTACTAGCCTTGATAAGATACCTCCCGCATCAACAAAGAAGAAGTCGCAGGGTTCACGTCAACAAAACTATCCCATAGGATAGTTTGGTAGTGTACAAAGGACACATCCTATCTCGAGTCTCAAACTATTGTTGTGCGAAATTTCATCAAATCGGTTCAGTAGTATAGGTGTGAAGAAGAAACAGTTAAACAGTGTTCCTTTCGCATTTATAATATCAAGTAGAGATTACCAAGCTCGTACAACCTGATGACCTGAATGTTTAAATGCCCTTAATTCGAATCGCGTCCTTTCTACCAGTTTTTATGAAATGCACTTCCTGGCAACCGTTATCAAATCACTTTCGATTAAAGGATTCTTTGTCAGTGATTATTATCATGGTATGATAATTGCAATTAGTTGGCCTTGAACGTGACTGTGCTTGAACTGTAGGTATTTCACATCGCAAATTGTTTTTAATGATTGGTCATTGTGAATTTAATCAATACTTGTTTTTTAAGGTGTATATTTATTAGATTATTTCCTTCGGATTTGCATTATAGTTTTAGTTTTACGAAATTTTTAGAAGAGATGATTTAATATTTTTAAATATTAACTGCTATGATATTAAAAAATATTTTGATTTACACAAGAAAAGGAAACATTTCCATTAAAAACATATTATTTGATCAACACGGCGACTTTGGCCTATAAAGCTTATCACCTATTGGAGTGTTATCGAAAATCGTGACGTCATTGATCAAAAAGAATAGTCTTCGATGAAATCACGGCGGATTATCGGTTAATTAGTTTCAAGGTGGATTATATTGTGTAATATTTCAATGAAATTTATCGTTTGGAAATAGATTAATATATCATATAAATTTATGTCGGGTCATGGCCAAAGAAACGTTATTTGAATGTGGTTGTTGAGCATGCTTCGGCACAAATTGGGCCAGCTCGCGCCGGAGAAGTACCATACGGGAAACTGGCTAAATAGTAGCATGCTATTGTGTTATGGTGAGTGGGGAAGTCGGAAGCCCGTTTCTTTTTCCTCACTCATTCTAGTCAATTCCTGTTTTCTAGTCATCATTCCGTTCTATATCCCATTCTCCTCATAAACGAACAGCGCAGAGGTAGTGCCTCTGCGAATGTTCATGGGAGGTGGTGATCGCTTACCATTACGCGACCAACCAGCTCAGTTGCCTGCTTGCCTTGATGGCATAAAAATATATTCTTTTGATTTTTTTAAAGGATTCGGATTGTTTGCGAATCGGACTTTTAGTTAAAATGGTTATAGTAAGGTTGCATTACATCATTTCACCTTGTAATTTGTTAATTAAAATAAAACAAGTCAACTGCGGGTCGGACTCGCTATATTAAGGGTTCCGTGCAAATGAGTTAAAGAGAATTTGGAGAAAAAAGGTTTCCCATCCAATTTTTGACCGTGCCAATCATTGCTTTACCTCGATATTTTATTACTAATTGTTATAATGGCAACAAATATGCATTATGCCTGTAAATTATCTAACTATTACAATACTATCGCGGTTCGTGGAATACAGCCTAGTGACACACAGACGGATAGACATATAGATAGACGGATGGCGAAGTCTCAGTAATAGGGTCCTGATTTACCCTTTTGATACGGAATCCTAAAAATATGACCTTGCATCTTATTTACTATATTAGGATGCAGCTCTTATACACAGGCCGTAAAAGTATCGATTTGATTAATTAATCGATTCAATTCGATTATTTCGTGATTCCAATTATTATTTACCATGAAATAGCTTTATATTACTTTTTTCAGATTCATAATGGCGTCAATGGATAACATTCATGACACCTCGGTACCTGGTTTCTACGCCGGGAAATCTGTTTTCATCACAGGTGGAACTGGCTTTTTAGGAAAGGTAATTGTCTAATTTATATTTAAAACGCTTTTTCGCTCGCGTAGTCTAGTAATTACTTTGGGAAAGAGATGAAATATCTTTTACGTCACTGACTACCTCCACACATAAAAATCATTTCATGGTATCGCAGCGTTGCTATTTGAAAGACACATAAACAGAGAAACGAATTCACATTGAAAAATTATAGAGTATTTAGGAAGTTTTTAATTCGCTATAATGACGCAAATTTGTTTTATTTATTAATGTAGAAGCAAAAAAAAAAAACAAGTAAAAATACCATCTGTAGATAAAACTGCTAATGACGTTGTTTTCGCGAAAGATACACATCACATTCAATGTCATATACTAAAGTTAATTAAATCCTTGTACGATTTCTTATTCAATTAATAACTGTATATACTTACGTATATTAATATATGCGATATACATTATTATATACTATTATTTACATAGGATTAACTAGTAGAATTAAATAACTGTTTAATTAGTATAATAAGGGAGTTTTGATTTAAACTAGCGGTCCGCCCCGGCTCTGCCCGTGGTACATAATATATAGTCTATAACCTTCTTCAATAAATGGGCTATCTTACACTGAAAGAATATTTCAAATCGAAACAGTAGTTCCTGAGATTAGGGCGTTCAAACAAAAAAACAAATTCTTCAGCTTTATAATATAAGTATAGATAAGATTTTAATAAATTCTATTTTACGCAGGGCCTTATTGAAAAACTGCTATATAGTTGCAAGGATATCGGCAAAGTATATATCTTAGTTCGAGAGAAGAAGGGAGTATCAGGACTAGACAGGATTAAGAAAATCCTGGATTCCGAGGTAATTAAAATTACAACATAAAGTATTTGTAGTTGCTAATTAAAAATTATGTCATGAAACCTCCTCAAGGGAAACATTTTAAACTGTTTACTTTGACAACTGTTCTTATTATTTACGATTACATAAAATTATATTCAAAAACATGAAATAAACTGATAAACTTTTGCATAAAAAATAATACGATGTTAACGTTTTTATTATAAATTCCATCAACAGCCTTTTGCTCGACTGAGAGAAACACGACCCCAAGATTTGGAAAAGATAGTCCCCATCTATGGAGATCTTGTCGCAGAAAATCTTGGTATAAGTCAAGAAGATCAGGAAATACTTTTTAATGAGGTGAGAGGTTTAATTCGTACGCACGAAAGTAATAGAGCACGTGCTTGCTTGTTAAAAAAAATATTAATAACAAATTCAAAAAGAGAACATTAGATAAAAAAAAAATAAAAATAAAGCTGGCCAGTACCAATGATAACCAGAAACAATTTATAGACAAGTATTTGTTTTTATTGCCATCTGTGGGTATATTTTTTATATTTAAATATTTTTTAGGTATCCGTTGTATTCCACTTAGCTGCTACTATAAAGTTCAATGAACCATTGTCAGTGGCAATGAAAGTAAACGTCGAAGGCACAAAGGAGGTGATGAAGCTAGCGCAGCAAATGAAACTTTTGAAAGTAAGTAAAAATTTCTCAGTAAGATAGCATGCAATATTTTCGATAGTTATAATAATATCCTACTATTGTACCCAGTTCCTGTTTTTATTTACAACCATAAAATTATTAAAATTGTAAGTGATTCTTATTGAAATTCTCGTACCTAATTCTAAATATAATAAACTGAAAATTTTAAAGATAAGAACCTTTCTATTCTAAATAAGAAATAGCACGAACTGAAATGTTTATGCTGAAAAAAACTTAATACAGCTCAAGATAATTATAATATGATATTATATCTTATATATATTAATGTAGCTATTTAATTTTTCAGTCGTTCGTATACGTATCAACTGCGTACTCAAATACGAGTATGACAAGATGGCACATTGAAGAGAAACTCTACCCATCACCTAAACCAATGAATGAGGTCTACGATTTGATTAAAAATAATGACCCAAGCGAAAGATTCTCTCCTGAAGTCTTAGGTGCGTATAATACTAATACAAAATATAATTGAACGTTTATAGTAAACACCAACGATAGAAGCACTTCGCATGCAAGTGGTCGACGAAAAAATATAAAAATATGATGATTAATTTTAAACGATGCTTGTTACAGACGGACGTCCAAATACATATTCATTTACAAAGGCCCTTGCTGAAAATTTTGTTGTGGAAAATCACGGTGATATGCCGACAGTAATTGTGCGACCAGCTATAGGTAAGTAAATTAATAATACAGTTAGTGTAGTTGTGTTTGTAGTCTTTAATATTAAGAAATCTTATAGATGTTCATTAGAAGTGTATAAAAAAACTAATCAATGCTATCTTAATTCATAAACATCAGCCCATATAATATGTTCCCACTGCTGGGACACAGGCCTCCTATGAGGGTTCAGGTCATAATCCACCACACTGACCAAGTGCGGGTTGGCAGATGTCACATGTCGTCGAACTTTTGATTCTCGGACATGTCGGTTTCCTCACGATGTTTTCCTTCACCGTTTAAGGCAGTGGTGATGTTATCCACATGCGCAGATAAATTGAAAAATCGATATATTTCCTGCACGCTCTCCCCGGTCTCGCACCTCGACTTATCGATTTTGAAGTCCGAAGTTCTCACCACTGATCCACCACTGCTTTCTTCATCTTCATCTTAATTATCACTATTTAAATAATGATAACTGTTAACCGTGCTATTAAGTATACAGTGACCGAGTTCTATATTTTTTTTTTATTTCAGTGACAGCCGCGGTAAAAGAACCAGTGGCAGGTTGGATTGACAATTGGCAAGGTCCTACACCGGTACTGGCACTGATTGCCAAGGGATGGGTGCGCACTTTGTATGGAGACAAGAAATTTGCTTTCGACATAATCCCTGTTGATTACGTCATCAATCTTACAATTGTCAGTGGATCACGTTGTAAGAAGTGAGTTTCAACGACGTATATATTTCATTAATATTATTTGTAATTATTTACTTCTGTTTCATAAAAATATTCTATTAATATTTTTGCTCTAAGCTCAAAGCCTTATATGTAATTATTTAATAAGTGATTAGTAATTAAAATCAATTTTTCTGTTTGTCTAGATCCAAAGAGGTTCCAATTTATCATGCCTGTAGCAGTACAAGCAATCCAATCACATTAAAGAAAACCTCCGTATTGTATACTAAAGAGGCCCTTAAATGCGGATTCAGTAAGTAATTTATACTAATTAGACTATACTATATTTAACCCAATTAACATAAAATTTGGCACGAATTGAGCCAGCTCGCACCGGGGAGCGCACCATGCCCATCATCATCATCATCATTATCAGCCCATATATGTTCCCACTGCTGGGACACAGGCCTCCTATGGGGGTTCAGGCCATAACCCACCACGCTGGCCAAGTGTGGGTTGGCAGATATCACATGTCTTCGAACTTTTGATTCTTAGACATGCCGGTTTCCTCACGTTGTTTTCCTTCGCCGTTTTCAGCAGTGGTGATGTAATACATGCGCAGATAAATTGAAAAATCAATTTATTTCCTGCACGCTCGCCCGGTCTCGAACCCCGACTTGTCGATTTTAAGTCCGAGGTCCTCACCACTGAGCCACCACTGCTTTTTTTATGCCCATAGAAGACTAGCGTGTAATAGTAGAATGTTACTGTGTTTTGTCCGATGAGTGGAGCTTTCCTTTTCCTCACCTTTCCCAGAGAATAGCATTCATCCCGTTGACAATCGTTTCCTTATTCCATGTCTCTTACAAGCATAATATCCTCAACAACTGTTCATGAGCGGTGGTGATACCATCTGGCAAAATCCGGCCCCAATGTAACATAACTATAAGAAATACGTAATGCAATAAGTTATTGGTATAAAGTCGATCACACAATCTCTGGGTACATTAGTACTAGGCCAACCGAGTCATAGAATGATTTTCATAAGAAATTGTTTGTATTTTTAGATGAGTTACCATTCCCGGGGATGCTGTTCTCCAAGTTAGAGTGGTTCCTGGCACTGGCTACCTTTATTTTGCAAACGGTGCCGGCCTATCTAGCGGATTTCTTTCTCTATCTAATCGGCAAACCTGCGAGGTTAGTAATTTGTATTTTACCTGGGTAATGAATCCACATGAACATTATTTTGACGATCTATCTTTACCTAGTTTCGTAATTATTTTGATCTGTGTTAATATTATAAAGGAAAATCTTGTGAATTTTAGAGTATGCAAAGTTGTAGTCGGTTATCTCTGGATCTATTGAATTGATTTAAAAAAATCTTTTATCGATATAGAGCTACGTCGCTTGCGAGTATCATATGCTATATTTTATTTTGTTTTTATATTATAGTGGCTAGTTTATAGGCTAGTAGTAGTAGCATTACATTACATTACATTCTTACATTTATTTTCCTTTTGTACTTCAAGTATCTTCAACAACTCCTATCTTTCTAGGTATATCAAAACGCAGACAAAACTCGCATCATATTTGGACACAATTCGATTCTTCTCCTCCCAATCCTGGATGATAATGAGCGACAAAACGAGGGCTATGTTCTATAACCTGAGTCCTGAAGACCGTAAGACGTTCCCCTGCGACGCATCCCTCTTCAGCTGGGAGGAATATATGCCCATATACTACCACGGTGTCAAACGGTTCTTGATCGACCCCGCTGAGAAAAATAAGAAGAGTTTATCGTCGAGTTAATAATTTAGTCGCATTTATTTTCAATATTGCTATCTCATTATCAATTAATGCAGTGAAAGGCTAAGCGTCTTAAAAGTTTAAGATTGGAGGGTTGGACATATGATTGGGTATATTGTGGTGGAAAGACATGCAGCATGCAAGCATCATAGATATTTTAGATGTCTCGATAGCGAAGATTGGTTGAAGAGTAATTGTTTTGTTCATGAGAGTGTGTTAGCTCGTGTTTCTGTTTGAACCAATGTGATATTAGTCCAATATTTTTATAGGATTAGTGTATTTCTATGTGAAATATGTGAATGGAGTGGTATTGTAGTTATTATATAACAATTTTCTATTTAATAGGTTAGTCATTGATAAATATTTATTCAAGGCTAGTTATTTATGAGATGAATGATGAAATGACTTGATTCAAAAATGGAGATGGTTCTCAATTCGTCTGTATTTTCTGTTTGTTACCCCAGAACTTTCGACTGGTTGAACCGATTAGGATGATTATTTTTTTATTTGAAAGATGGTTCCTTCCGTGTGATCCCATTTAAATTTAGGTCTAGTTGTTACTTATTGAAGATGATTTAGTTTTTGTTAAAAATATTTTGCTTGTTTTTAACAGCTTTTAAAATACTATACTTTTAAAGATATATTTTGGAATAATTACAAGAGAACAATTATCAAACACGACGTGTATATAAAAATGTTCATTCAGTTTAGAATAATTTTAGGTGTAAGGTAATCTTAGATAATTAAAATAAGGTAATATCTTTTTATTATTATATAATAAAAATTATATGAAATTGAGTTATTTGTTTCATTTATATATTCCAAATTATAAGACATAGCGAAAACTCTAGATTATAATATTCTGTAGTGCTAACCTAACCTTTTCTTAAAAGGAATTTTATTGAATTACTTCTGATTAATCCGTACCGACGTATTCTACTGTAGTAAGTTAATAAACTTCCCAAAAATTAGCAGCTATTCTATTTGTTCTTAAATCAAGGGAACTATAAGATCTAGAATGACGCATTAACACATTTTTGAAGTGAAACTTCTTTACAATCGTTGTGATTTCTGAAACGACAGGTAAGAGACACAAATACAAAAATGTGTAGAATGAAGCCGGCAAAGAATGAGACAAAAATATACATACTATTTTATATTAACGGTCTCTCTTCTTTTGTCGATTTACTGAAGTTTCACTTCTATTGTATGTGAATCGCACACACACCTTTTTTTTATTTTATACCATTAGCGTGACGGTTTCGAATCAACGGTTTTACCCGACTCAGTCGATACACAGACGCACGCACACATGTGTATTATGATCAAATGTAAGATACGCGATTTACAAGAAATCTATTGATTGCACTTAAAACAAATCACTATTAAATTACTATGTTGTTGAAAGAAGATTTTGACAAAAAAATTGATCACGAGGCGGGATTCGAAACCGCGTATTTTTGCCATACCGTAGCAAGTATTGGTTTCTTTCTATTCTTTCAAAATTTGACAATTATAAAACATTGCAATGCTATAAAACTAAAAATTAAATATGAACATGGTTTTTAATAGTTAAAATAAATGATCAAAGGTATATGTATTAAGTATATTATCTCTAAATGTGATTCGCGTAATCTATACCTATAATATTTGTTTCATCGTCTTTATTTCATACAGTGGATCATATATTTTAAAGCATTATACAGGCTTTAAGGTCATGTCCCTTTACGTGGATCTAGATTTAACTATATGCGTAAAGGTTGGGACAAAACAATCTGATGGATCCTAGCCAAATACAGGGTTTGCCTGATGGGATCAGGGGATCAGCTTTGTTGTGAATATGTATGATTTTACGGAATATGTAAAGTGTACATTGCTGCATTTACATACTAAATATGATATTTATGACAGCATTGGTTAATAGACTCCTTCATAAAAACATTAAAACATCAGAGTTTCAGACTATGAGCGTTTAAAAATTAAATGAATTCCTCAATTGATTTTTACATAATCTATATTATCAATACTAATTAATACAATTGGAAAATTATGAAACGGAAATCGGAAAAGGACAAGAAATGTTCAATGACTTGCCACATTCATTATTATGGTATGGTAGACTTTTAGAAATTAAAGGTCACGGGGAGACCACCTTAGACCTTGTTATAGTAGATGTTAGTCCACAGTTGATGACAATCTTTATTTAATTAATAATAATTACATAATAAAAATTAAAAGGGAAATTGAATTTGTATACATCTGTTGAATATAAAAGACAGTTACACCACTTATAAATCTTAAGCGGCTGAACGGATTTTACTGGCTTTTTTTTGTTAGAATAATAGTTTTTGGAATTTTGCAAAAAACTACATAACATCTACCTGCGAAGACAAGTCACGCAGGTACAAATTATGACCAAGTGTCTTACTTAGGCTGTGAATTCCAATATTTATAAATTATTTCATGTTTTAATATAGAAAAATTTATATAAGTTTTATGTAAAAAAAAAAAACAGTTTTAATATGTAAAGAAAAACCATGAAATTAGAATGCTAGTACAGTTCTAGGTTATAAAAACTTAGCTAGGATACCTTAATTAAATTATACAAACTATGTACCTAAGGGAAGTCCGTTATAATAACAAAGTGTAATTGAGTTTGGGACACTTACGACACTTAATGAGGTCGCTTAACTTGAACCCATTTTCTAAGTTATGCACTTGATTTGCTTATTACTTATAATATAAATACCCTTACAATGATGAGAGCATTAATACTCACTAATGATCAAAATTTAAATTATGACTCAAGCGGTCGAAAAGGGGAGTTTATAGAAATGAGATTAGTCTCCTATCCTACTAATATTATAAATGCGAAAGTTTGTAAGGATGTGTGCGTGTTTGCTGCTCTTTCACGCAAAAACTACAGAACCGATTGCAATGAAATTTGGTACGTAGATAGCTGAATAACTGGATTAACATATAGCCAACTTTTTATCCCGATATTCCAACGGGATACGGACTTACGCGGGTAAAACCGCAGGGAACAGCTAGTTTTAACTTAAAATATTTAATATTTAGTTTTATAGCATTGAAAATTTCTCACTTAAAATATTGTTCGTCTGAACGCTGACGCTAATCGTAGGAAACACTGGTTCGAATTATTTTTTTTTTGGGTTGAATATTCCATTCCCAGATACTTCTGGTACTATGCTACTGCATATAACATATGTGAGTAAAAGAACGGGGGAAGATGGAATGCAATAATAGTAATAGTATGTTGCAGTTAATATAAAATATTGATGCTATGCGTGGTGGATTTTGGCCTAAACCTCATAGGAGGCCTGTGTCCCAGCAGTGGGAACATATATGGGCTGATGATGATGACGATAAGTAATAATAAAGGATGTAAGGCTATATAGCCTTTCTCAATAAATGGGCTATCTAACACTGAAATAATTTTTCAATGGGACCAGTAGTTTCTGAGATAAGCGCGTTCAAACAAACAAACTCTTCAGCTTTATAATGTTTGTATAGATTACTTTCTTGTTTATATAAGCATGGTGTAACACATGTTTAACAGGGTATTTTCCTATCGTATTCGAAGTGAATTTATAATATTCAACCTGGAAGCATTAGCATAGTCAGGCCGCACAGTTTCAGCAGTCTGAAGCGATCAAGTTAAAATAGGAATCGAATTTACCGTAAGCCCTAACAGTGTTTAATTGGCGCGAACACTGCTTCTAACTCGGTTCTTCAATCGAGTTACTGTATAGATGCCGCGACTCTGCTCTCTGTGTTTATAATTACCTATTCATTTAACTCTCTATTAAGGTCTCTATCGATTAGTGTATATGTTACTGTGTGATTGTAAAAACCGTTAATTTGTTATCTTACTCGCCAGATTGTAATCTGTGGACAAATTGAGATGCATAATGTAACACCTGCTTGCAATTAAATGCATTATGTTCGTCTATCAATCACGTCCACTCCAACTTCGCTTGTGATACATATATAGTCTATAGCATTTAGGGATCACGTACATGTATTCAACGGTAAAAGAATGAAATCGGTTTAGTGGTTTCAGAGATTTGCGCGTTCAAACAAACAAACTCTTCAGTTTTATGTCATTTTAAAGGAATATAGATTATATTTAATGTAATTAAACATCGTATTTTTAAATATGAGATTGATGAAATGGAGAAAGGAAAAGACTGGGAATGGTAAGGAAAAGGATATGGACCTCTAACTCTTCCCCTAACCGTACGATATACAATAGTTTCCTCAAGCTGCTACTAATTGATATCTATGAGGGTTTGGTACCATCACAGTTGCGAGCTGGCCCAATTCGTGCCGAAGCGTGCTCGACTCCCACACTCAAAACATTCAGTCAGTTTTTTTCAGTGTGTCCAATATAAAAGCTGAACACGTCCATTGCTCATAAAACACGCTCCAGAGTTGATGAATTATCCTTTTTTCAAAGTTCCCTCGACAAGGAAAAATAGATGTTCCCAATAAATTGCCTTGTACACAATTACTGTGTCCATTTCTTATTATATCGCTAGTTCTAACACTCGCAAGTTGTAAAAGGCCTATTGGCTTTATTATCTATTTAAATAATTTAATGTTGATACGATTTGTTGTTATGCAGAGATAAATATCCATACATCTATAGTATAACTTTTATAATATTGCCAGCTGGTTGGCTGTAATAAAAAAAAGAAAATTAAAATTTAAAAGTAACTAGCTGCACGCCCCGGCTCCGCCCGGGTTGTCATTTATCGTAATTAAAAATATTTAACCTATCCTATCTCTCAAGTTGAATCGAACTGCACATGGTGTGCGAATTTTATTATAATCGGTTAAGTGGTTTAGGAGTCCATTGAGGACAAACATTGTGACACGAGATTTATATATATTAAGATTTTAAAACGGTCTAATACATTTCATATTTGTTCAGAGATTAGTAATATCCGTATATTTTTCTTTATATCAATAACATCTTAAAGTTTGTTGTAAATTCAAGGATTGCATTGGAATCGTTATTGCAAGTAAACAGGACTATACCATCAAACCACAGTGGACTGATTTATTCACAAAAAATGAGTCTCAAAAATGAGTTTTATATCCGATTTTTAATACTGCTAGAGTTATCAGTGATTTATGTTACAGGTACCGTGAATGTTGTAGTGGAATAAGCCTCTAAATCTACCGTCACTGTTACAATAATTTACAAAACGCAGAAATAAACAGGTTTTTAAATTATGATGGTAGATCGTGTATAGCATTGTATTATAAGATGTGTTAATGAATTATTGCAATATAATAATGGATTCATCACATTAATCATTAAAATCCAAATATGTGATAATATATATCCTTTAAATGCAAAACCATACAATGCTTTTGTTAAAATGCTTTATAAATGAGAAAGATTTAAGAAAAATAATATCCTACTAATTATATAAATGTAAAAGTTTGCGAGGATTAATTGGTGTATATATGTTTACGACAACGACAAATTTATTTTTTGTAGATCAATATTTGATAAATTTTTAAAGATAGTAGCTAGTATTAGAAAACTGAATCAACTTATTATATATACGTGCGTGATAAGCGTAACAATATTATAAATGTGAAAGAAATTCTGTCTGTTTGTCTATCTTCTCATCTAAACCACTAAACCAATTGGGAGGAAATTTGATACGGATATAGTTTGAAACCAAGATTACTTGATAAGCAACATAGGATAGTTATAACATCGGAAATCGAACAGGAAATACAACTATACTGGTTAAAACCCCCACATACAGCACTTTATATTATTATGTATGACATAAGTATATATACTTAAATTCTTGTTGCGTTATATAGCATGTAAATCATGAATGAAATTAGAATAAATTTAAAACAATTTAATACAATACCTTCCAAAAATAACCAAGTAATCACCGAAGCAATTAAAGGTTAATGAAATGAACATCATAATTGATTTTCAGAAACATTAACAGCAATAACATGGTAATGGAGTTTCGAAACAATTACAAATTTGTTTCGCTTCATAATAACAACGCAAAACTAAATGATCGTTAAATCCTTATGATTTATGAACGATTTTTATATCAAAGGGTTTTATGTGGCGTTCATTGATATGAGCCATAAATGAGTATTAAAAATTTATTGTATGTTAAGGCCTAAATAAATTGAAATAAAAGAAATAGACGAACATATTTTATTCATCATCTTTGTTATTTTTTATGTTATAACGGGCAATTTAGTTGGTGGTTCGCCTGATGGTCAGCGATCACAGTACCCCATGAACATTCGCAAAGGTAAGCAGTACCTCTGTGAGCTGCCCGTTTCAGAGGAATCAAAAGACAACGATTCACAGGTAAATAAGATAAACTGGGAATTGAGAGATAAATGAAACGGGCTTTTTTCGACCCCAGGTATATTTTTTTATATGTGTTAGCACTTCATTATAAACCCAATAGGTTTAAGGTGATGCCTTTGGTAGAAGTAAATACATTCCAAGTATGATTTTCTGTTAAGAAAACTATGTCCTACTAAATATATAAACATTTTTTTTATTTATAACTAGCTTTTTGCCCGCGGCTTCGCACGCGTTAAATTTGGAGTAGTTTAATATATGTTATATATATAAACCTTCCTCTTTAACCACTCTATCTATTAAGTAAAAACCCATCCAAATTAGTTGCGTAGTTTTAAAGATTTCAGCATACATAGGGTCATAGGGATAGTGAAAGCGACTTTGTTTATACTATGTAGTGATTAGGTTAGGTTTAAGCGGCTTTGCTTTATATTACGTAGTGATTAGGTTAAGTTTCATTGTCAAGTTGTAGCACAATAAAGTATAAATAACTACACCAGCTTCAAAAAGTAACCACTAAAACAGTAGTTTGATTATAACCAGTGTTTTTATAATTCAACGCGATAATACTTCACATCGAATACTCTTACAAACACAAGCATATTGTATAATGTACGAGTGTGTTATGCTAGTTAACACAGAAATAACAAGAATACAATGTTAGCTTGGACCGAACGCCTGGAACAGGCTGGAACGTGATGCCTCAAACAAAGGCAGTCATGTCGATACCATACAACGTTTAGTTTACCAGATATATAATACGTAAGCGAGATTTTTGTTCGTTTTGCGTAAGAATTACGTATTTACACGTATTTATTTCTATTTATACGAAACAATCTTTACGTAACGTAGTGTTAAATCGCTGCTTCTCACTACAAAGTATATAACAAAGTTACTTTGCGCCGTCTGTGTCTGTATGTTTGGATCCTTGAAATATATTGAGTGATTCAAGAGGTTAAGATCTAAAACATCCATTAAATAGTATACGAATTTAGATATTTCAAAGAGAGCAGGAAGTTTTCACTGAATTTAAAGCATGCTAATCCGCGGGAAAATCTAGTATTTTATAAATGCGAAAGTAACTATGTCTGTCTATCTCTTCTTCACGCCTAAACCATTAAATCAATTTGGATGACATTTAGTACAGATACAGTTTGGGACTCGAGAAAGGACGTAGAATATAATTCATCCTGGAAATCTTACAGAAACCGAGAATCCGGGAAATTATCAGTGACGCTGCGGTACCGTCCGTGCAGCTGATATATAAAAATCGCTTTATGAATTAAACTATTAGAGAAAGGAATTGGACAATCGTCACTTATTGTCTACGAAACTGGCCCCTTGGCCCCTTTATTTAATTGAAATTTTAATTAACATTGGATCAAGGTATATATATCAGGAGGGTAGAATTATTTTTTGTCAATATTTCCAACTATTCATTGTAAGCAAGTACGCTGAATTTTTTTCATATTTGTGTAAAACGGAAAATATTCAATGACACGCACGTATACAAAATTTATATCTTAATTTCCTATTCACCCTTCTTGAAGTGAACTCGTGATTCAGTATTTCATGTTCATTACTATAATAGTAAATTTTTGTATGTAGACATCAAACAGCATTCTATACTTATGATTATCTCGTTTAACAGAAAGCTTTTTCTGTCATTCGCATCTCAGTTATCGCGTAGCACTCGTAGCGTTCACACGCTACGCCTCTACGATATCCTCTACGCGGTAAAACTACGACGATCGCCTTTGTTGATGAGACATTTTATTTATATAAAAACTACTATTTCTTATTTTAATAATAATTGAATTATAATGCAATATTAAAATAATTATTTGTGGCTTTATCAAGTGTAACTATTGTAAAGAAATTAGTCAAAATGTGATTAAAATGCTCATTTTTTGACACAGACATATCAAATGATTGGAAAAGTATGGTATGTAATAATTCCTGTATATTCTTTTTTATTTCATACGTAATTACTTAAGGCATTACAACCTTGTTTAGAGGTTATTAGCGATTCAATTTTATTTATTGACGGAATCAGAATAGTGCATTGAGAATATTCAATACACAATGAACAAAATGAACAGAGAACAAAGAAGTTTTATATGAACATTGCTAATTAGGTTTCTACGCTTTACCCATTAAACTCCAGCTCTATTTATAAAAGTATCAAGATTTTGATTGCTGTAATCAATGCATTAATCAATTTTGAGTTATTCGACGTTAAGGAGAAAACTAAACTGGAATCTGTTTGAATATAAAACTTACTAACAATAATTTGAAAGGTGCTTCTTAATTTAAAAAAAAAAATACGAGATTTTTAGAAAATATAATATCCTACTACTATTTAGGTATTCGGTTAGGTTATTGTAAGGATGGACCTATTTTGATGATACTATTGAACCAGAATAGCACATGGGTTATAGGAATACATCCTTTCGTTCGCGTAGCCAGTATTATATAAAAGGCGTTTCCTATTTTATGTCCTTTAATACCTTTAATCAAAATAAATCATAAGTTATTTCTATGATATGTACAAACTAAGTGAAGTAAGTTTTTTTTCACAATTCATCAAAGAACGCATAGATTACATAAAATACAATCAAAATATTTCAATATGGGCAATCTCGAAGCATGAAATAATCCCACCCACACAAAATATTGGCGTCAAAGTGATCGAATATGAACGAATATACTCGTTCAGTTTCGCACTTCGTTTAACATGTCAAGGTCCTGTATCCTCCTTCATATTAAAATACGGTTAAGATCAGTGGTAATAGCATAGGATTAGGGCGGGTTCGATGCCCGGTCGACTGATATATAAGTTAGATTTGGCAAAGCATGGAGGGCAGCTACATTTTGGCCGTAAACTCGATTATTAGAACAAATGTCAAATGCATCTGCCCCATGTGACAGGGCCCAATTTCTGATATATATTATCTCTATATAATCTTATAATTTATTACTCAAATTATTTATTTACATCCCGTAGGAATATCGGGATAGAAAGTTTCCTATATCTTATTCCAGTTGTCCAGCTGTCTACGTACCTAATTTCATTGATGATGATGAGCCGCAAACAGATCACATTCTGGGCAATTCTTCAATAAATCATATAGGATTTTGAGATACGAATCTCGTTCATAATCACTTAATGTTTCTTTTCAGTTTAAAAGTTTTTGTCTTGCTTTAATTATTAAAAAAAGCACAACTGTGACAGGGACAAAATATGTTATTTGTACATTTGTTTCCTTCACAGTATTTTTCTAAATAAAATGACCAGCAAAGACGTTAGCTGATTAAACCTAAGACCCTAATCCATCAGTCTGTATTAGCGTTGGTTAGAACCAAACTTTCTACGATATTTATTATTTTCTTGTATTTTATTGCTATGATGTTAAAAAAAAAATACATATATAGTTCTTTATACGCTGAGACATGGAGTATTTTAATATCAGGTAAATTAATACAAAACTTTAAAATAATATGTTTCATAATTCTGTCTACATATGAATCATCTTATAAAAAACATTTTTTTATTTATTTATTTATCGTTAGTTACAAACAAACCTAACTACCTACACTAACTTATTAGTGGGTTTGTTTGTAATGGATGAACTTTGTAAAGATTCGCTTCTGATTACTATATAATGTCTGAATAATATCTAATGAATGATATGTAATATGATAAATAATCTATAAAAATCAAATTACACGAGAATTTGTGCCATGTTTTATTAGTCTCTCTCTAAAGTGGTCAAAATTTGTTTGACAACACAATCATAATTGCTTAATTTCATATTTTCTATGTGGTAGTCGAGCACGCTTCGGCACGAATTGGGCCAGCTCGCACCGGGGAAGTACCACACCCCCACAGAAGACCGGAGTGAAATAGCATTCTGCTGTGTTTCGTTCGGTGAGTGGGGGAGCCGGAGGCCCATATCCTTTTCCTTACCCTTCCCAGTCCTTTCCTTTATTCCTATCACCTATCCTTTCTTAATCCCTTCCCAAAAAGTCGGCAATCCATTTGTAGAGGCGTAAGATCTTCAATGGACCTTATGCCTCTCCAAATGTTCATGGGCGGTGGTAGCGCTTACCATCAGGCGTCCCACCAGCTCCATTGCCGACTGTAACATAAAAAAAAAAATAAAAAAAACAATATGCTTTTTTATGCAATGTGAACATAATCAAATTTCCACATCACGAAATTCGTGTTGATGGAATAGAAATGCCTGCAACGCGTTGTGTTATCACAGTGTGATTGTTCACAGATCCCTACTAATATTATAAATGCGAAAGTAACTCTGTCTGTCTGTTACGCTTTTTCCCCTAAACCACTGAACCAATTTTTGTAATGTGGTATGAAGGTTGAACTGAACTGAGGAAAGGACATAGTATAATTTTTAACGCGAAAAAAATTATAGAAGGATTTGAAATAGGGAGATGAAAGCGATATAATCAAATTCCACGCGGGCGAAGCCGCGGGCGGAAAGCTAGTAGACTATATAGCGAAATTCGTGTCGTGCCCGATATGCTACACGACCACGACGTGTTCTGGCTATGAAGAGAAGTCAGGATCTTTCCGTCGTGTAATCGTTTACAGTATTCGTATAGTCTAGCATAAGATATTAAATTATTGTTTAACAAAAATTGAATAGACTTCAAAACCACTTAAACGCGAGAAATAAACGAATATAATTTCTATAAGAATTTTTAAATAATAGACACGAAATTATCGCCGCTCTGATATTTTATAATTATTAACTCGTTTATGGTCCCGCAGGACAGGCACTGCCTAGTGCGGGATCCAATGAATTCACATTCGTATATTAACTTTTAACTTTAAGAACCTCGGACTAGTGCGTATTTCTTGTGATTTTTATGTCTATCTTAAAGTAACAAAAATTTTTAATTTTTAATTTTTAAATTTTTCTTTATAAGCGCTGCCCACTCATCTATTTGAAGTCGGTGCCAGTCAAGTCTAATGTAGAAGATAATAAAACATAGTATCTTACTATATCTACTGCCTACTTGAACGGACATATCTCAACAACTTGAATAAATTGAAACAAATGGAATTTCGCGTTGTCGACGAAACGGGGCGAAAGAGCTAATTTTTTCTTCGCTCATGGCGCGTCGTGGTAATAAGCGAATTCTTTCTCATATGATAAGCTCAATGTTGTTTCTTAGTAACACATACGAAGTTATATTGGAGCTTAGGACGTTAAATATAAAGCACATATTATTTTTGCTAAACTTATTTGAATATTACATGAGGCTGTAAGCACTTGTCAGCTTTCAGACTGAATAATTATACAATTATGGAAATTGTACTCAGCGGATTAAATAATCTCATGATCGCTAGCTCGCGTTTTGACACAGGCAGGTTCATTATTTACTACCTGATGCCGCTTTGTCTGCGTAACAATGAATGAATGAATAATTCTTTATTGCACACTAAATACAGTGTTACATAATTGTTTTTAACAAAAAACCAAATCGCCTACAATATTTCAGAATAAATTCAAATTAAGCAACACGGGAGACGACTTTCAGATAAAAATAGGAATCATTAAAATTGATTTTGAGGTAGGTCATTATGAGGAGATCGACATTATGAGGTAACAAAGAAACCAGTCGACTAGAGAACGTTAGAATCGTTGAAAAGGACGGCCTTATCACTATAAGTGATCTCTAACAGACAACCCGTAGAAAAGGGATAAAATTTATTTTGGTGATGCATTACAAGTTTAGCTTGGATGTTAACATACAATAAAATAAAGATAAACAAATAAATATGGAGTGTGAAGGGAATGCTTGTGTTTAAATATTTACTACAAAAAACCGTCTTAATCGGTTTCAGTTAATTTAGTGAGAAGATAAGGATTGCCTGGGAGAGATCACTCTAAAGTGATAAGGCCGCCCCCCTTATACCCCTTATCTTTAGCCGTTGTATTTCTTTTATTTCTTTTATATATAATAAGTGTTTAAATAAATAAATAAAGATATAAATAGAAAGAGAAATAGAATAAGCCTTAACATTTATTATAGTTTTGTTATGCTCTCGTAATCATTTGTAACTTAACATTATAACGGGCTATAACATTTGTAATGGAAAGGTTTTACATTTGTGATAGTTGCAGTTCAGTTTTTAGTTAGTTACATTAATAGTAATTTAATTGAAACAATTTAGGACATTTTCTTGATATTTTGTCTCGTTACACTACAACAGTTTGTAAAATACTAATTTAAAAGTATTCATTTCTTTTATAGATAAGAACTTCCGTAACAAACTTTCCTTTGACATTCGACTGTTCAAAAAATAGAAAAACTTCAACGAGATTTGCCGCAGAACCACTTAAATAACTTCCACTTCTAATTACTTTAAAACTTTTTAAAAGCAAGTCTTTATTTGGTCTCTTCGTACTAAGAGCTGTAATAGAAATTAATTCACACAAGATATTTTCATTTAAAGTTATTTTTTGGGGACATACACAACATTATACTTCATAACAAATTTCTTATATTTATATATTCTTTACAAGCTAACGGCCGTGGCTTCGCTTACGTAGTCAAAAGAATAGAGGTTTTCTTCTTTTTCTTTTCTTTTTAATTTGAATCGGTTCAGTGGTCTACGAGCTTTTAAGATACATACAGACGAATAGGTAATATTAGAACTATTTATTAAAAGTCTGCAATGTTCAAACACCTATTATTTTATAAACGGCCGATGCCCCACGCGAATTTAATGGAATACAAAATGGCGGAGGATTCATCCAAAGATTGAATTTGCACAAGCCACGGGACGTTTAATCTTTGAAACAAAAAAGGTCCAATTTGGGCGATCTGGGATTCCAGGATCCAGCGATTGAACATGTCTACCTCCCTGAACAATTAGTGTCGGATTTCTCTTGGATTTAATGGAGTATTCTCGTAACGGAAGACGAAAATAGTAATTTAAGTGTCGTCTTGCTTGAAATAATGCGTGGTTAGAGCCTTGTAAATAAATTAAGGTTAGCTAGTGAAATGATTTTTAGCATTTGATGCAAATGTATTTTATGTTCATAAAATTAAATGATAACTTTGCTATAACGTAATCTATACATTTTATGGTACTCTTTACATACAAACTGTATACATAGGTTTGGGCTTTGAAAGATAATTTTGTTCGTTTATATCGTTTGTAGTTTGTAAAATTCGGTAGAAAACATCGCGAACCCTCCTAAAGCTAAAGAAATAATTTTTATAAGTAATAATAATTCATATGATATCTATAATCGTGGACAAGGAAATATTAAATTTTGTAATTGTTACTGTTATAAATAACAATAAATACTAAGATATAATTCACTAATGCCTTCACAATATTCAAAAATATTTCTTCAATTTAGAACATATTCGTATATATTCGATCTATGACGTTTAATATACCCGTTATCTTAAGAATAATAATGTCAATCCTATTTCCTAGATATTAGGGTGCATATTGAGTTACCTATTTCGATACGTAACACCATACGTGCCTATCACATTGCTTGTTTGACGTTTGTGTTGTTCAGCACTAAATGGATAAAGTGCAAAGGGTGACCTTTAAAAAGCGCTTTTGTAGGAAAATAGCGTCGAATGCAGGTTCGTTATGTACGCAAACAAGTTCTATGTTCCAGGTATTTGTTCGTGAAAGAAATAGGATACTTTTTATGTCATAGTTGGCAAAGGAGATGGTGGGTCGCTTGATTGTAAGCATTCCCTATGAACTTTTAAGAGGCGCAAGGCCATTTGCAGACTTTAGGCTTTTGCAAATAGATTTCGGAATGTAAATGTTTGTTTGGATGTTTGTCCGTCAATCACGCTGAAACTACTGAACAGATTTTGATGAAATTTTGTATACAGACAGTTTGTAGGTATGACCTGACTTGGGTGACAGGATACTTTGTAGCCCGTTTATATGTTCCCTTGGGATAAGACAGGAATCCTGATATTCCAGGCGGAGCCAGGACGAGCGTCTTGTAGATGTTAAGAATAAAGGAAAGAACTGGGAAGTGTAAGGAAAGGATACAGTATACTACTATGCTTCCGATTGCGATCTTATGTGAGCGTGTCGTTCCTTTCCCGGTGGAAGCTGGCTCAATTCGTGCCGAAGCAAGCTGGCCACCTACCTACATTTAAATCTATTTTCATACGTATATTTTTCAATATAATTTTGAAATTTACAAAGGATATATTAAAAAAGAAGCAAACGGCCTTTATTTTATATATTCCTTGTAGAAGTTTGTATATGCCAAGTTTATGTATATACAATATGTCAAGTACATTGTTGCATCATAGCGAAATTTAATAAGAATTTGATATGAATCAAGTTGCTAAAAACTCAATTTCCGGACTGAAAGAAGTTTTTAGCAGACTAAATCTCACAACAAAAATAAACTCTATAATAATTCAATACAGAAAGAAGGTAAATTGTTTATGAAAAATGTTATTACTATGCAAATAAAACGATATTAAATATACAAAAACCAACGTTTTAATAACTTCATTTTTCTCATAATCCGCAAACTTTTATTATTTCAGAAAAGAATTTGAATTTGATTTTTAAAATTAGAATTATTTCGCAAGCGAATTATTCGTTTCATTACATTTATATCGGTCACGACTTCAAGATATGTTTTGTTAAACTTATTTGTTAATTAAAATTGCAAAATATGTGAAATTTTATGACGTCACTATGATTATACGACTATATGACGTATCTACCTTATTACTTCGTTATTTCTTTATATCAATGAGTTTTCAATTTGGTCAGTTAATAAACCTAAACTACTTCTAATTTTGTCGTATGGAACTTGTTTGAAAAAAAAAAGTAGGTGTGTGTGCAATTCACACACGATAGAAGTGAAACTTCAGTAAATCGACAAAAGATAAAAAGTATGTATATTTCTGTCTCATTCTCTGCCAGCTTCATTCTACACATTTTTGTATTTGTGTCTCTTACGTGTCGTTTTTTCCGTTGCATCAGGTTTGAAATCACATATTATAAGAAAAATGTATTCATGGGATAAATACCGGTCAATCATAAAACGCCTAACATCATAAGGTTCAAAGTTCAATAAGATAAAATATTAACATGCCCTTAACTATTACAATACTACACTACAGTACTTCTGGAGCGCCCACACACAATGAAAAAACAAACTTTATCAAACATTTGCATAGCAATCCATAGAGAAAACTGAACTTTGTTGTTGTTCGTAAATATCAAAGCGAACAATTGTTTTGAACAAAAATAAACGCAGCGCTGTTTATGTTATGAAACAATATTTGGACAACTATTTACTCTGTAATCCCTACTAATATTGTAAATGCTAAAACTGCCTTTCTTTACGCCAAAACCACTCGACTGTTTTAGATTAAAGTAGGTACAAAGATAGTGGATGTTCACGAGTTCGGAGAAAGGACATAGGATAGTTTTTATCTCGGAAATCCGGGAACCGAAACTGTAGGTAAAAAATATATATCCTACAATATAAATGAGAAAGTTTGTCAGGATGTGTGTGCGTATGTCACTCTTTCACGCAAAAACTTCTCAACCGATTGCAATGAAATTTGAAACGTAGATAGCTGGACAACTGGAATAACATATAGGTAACTTTTATGCCGATATTCCTACGGGATACAGACTTACGCGGGTGAAACCGCGGGGCGCAACAAGTATATGTATAAAGGAAAATATACGTATCCGTGGACAGAGCCGCGGGCCGAAAGCAAGTTTAATTATACGCATTAAGCGAATTGATACGATTTTAACAATTACTTAGTATATATATTTTAACAATTACTTATAGATTGTTCTAAGAACCGAAATAAAAGAAACATAGATAATAATATTCCATACATATAATAAAACAGTTACCAGGCTATATTGGTACATTACATATATATTTTTTAATAGACAGTTATGCAACATGTGTTCTAGACTCCAATGAAAACAATGCTAAGTAATTTTTTATCTGTATGCACGACAATTACGTCCAAACCACTGGGCGGATTTTGATCAATCTGAAATATTTGTAAAAAATGTTATATGGTGATTGACCAATATTATTTGCCATAATATTACATTATGCTATTAAAAAATAAGGGGCGCATATATAACAGAGGCAAAAAAATTTTTTTTCGCGAATATGTCAAGAAATGTCTCTTTGAATAGATCTTTAAAAGTGAAAAGTTTTCTAAATAGGTCTTTTACAGATACTTGACGATATATGTATTTAAAGTCGAAAAGAAAGTCACAGTGCATGGATTATACACTTATATACGTCCTTTCTTTTAAAATACACGTAGTGCAAAATTTTGTAGTCTACGCGAGCAAAGTCACGGCCGGTAAGCTAGTGAGGAACAAGAAACGATAATTTAATATGCTATTAAAAGCCTATCGCTTATAGATTGGTACCAAGTCTATTTGTTATCAATTATTAGAAGAAGATTATTTATATGGATAATAACTTCAAATGATATGTCATACAGTAATTGATCGTAGACGAAAGTAATTGACCATACATCTTTTATGACTTACTTTAATTACATAGGGCATTGGAAATATATTAACAAAATCAAGAGATATTTTATACTAACCGGTGCTCCCGACTTTTTATACATACTTCATTACGTATGGAAAAATTACAGCTTCTTGTAATGAGTCTTTTATAATAAAAACAAAAATATGTATTTTTTGTTCTTCTAATTTAGCCAAAAAGAAAAAAAGCATCTAAGAATTGCAGCTTATTTTAATGTCTTAAATTATATAAAACTAAAAAATACATCATTTTTTGTTTTTCGAATTCAGTCAAAAAGGGAAAAAATGTTTACGCTATTGTCGCATCTATATGGTATCCCACAGTCGATTGTATGAACTTCAATGGGGACATTGTAAGCAAAACGGTAGAGCACAATGAAAAAAGTCGCTGGCTACATTCAGATAAATACCTGTTTACTTGGCTAGTAACGTTCGCTTTTAGAACAAAAATGCTCAAATGAATAGATGGGCTTGTAATGGTTGTTTTTCGCATCATTTACACAGTCTTGTTACAATAATTTTTTGTGTCTACACATATCCGTCTGTGTGTGTGTGTGTGTGGGTAAGTGTGCGTTTTCATGTAGCCTACACTTTTGTTGTTGTTGTAGTACGCTTAAACGCCTGATAATAAATGGATATTAATTTATATACTGGGTTAACGCGTCTTCTGGTGATGCAAACTGATTCAAATCAAAGTTAAAAAAATATTGACGAGAAATTGAACAAACAATTATTATATAATAGCTCTCGCGCGCGGCTTCGCTCGCGTCAATTCGGAGTAGTTCAATATTTTATTCACTGTGTCTATTAAAAAAATATAGTTTAAAAAAACTAAAAAACACGCTTTTCAAGCACATCAAACTAAAAACTATAAAATAATTTT
>NC_052120.1:9294155-9319810 GCF_012273895.1 Zerene cesonia | reverse complement strand
AAAAGGCCATCAGAATCCGTTGTGTAGTTTTAAAAATTAAAGCATACATAGACAGGGACAGAGAAAGCGACTATATTTTATACTATGTAGTGATGATACGATTTTTATTTATGCAGTAAAAGTCACAACACAATGGTAAGGGCAACGACCTGATTTAATTTAACAATGCAAACTTGTACATTCAAGAATCTCTATTAACTATTTAGTCGACGGTTCTTCTAATAACACTTAGTAGTTGATTAAAACGTTACTAATTTAGCACGTAGGATTAAAAGGTTCCAATCAACCCTTTCCTCGCCGCGAGCTGAATTATAACTATGACTTATTATGTGGGTGAGTTTGACAGTGGTTATACCCACCGGACGTTTTAAAGGATTGATTTACCACATTGACACATTCATACGATTACCGAGGAAAATATCAATAATGTTTAAGAGCAATAAAGAATTTTTTTTTTTATATCACAGTCGGCAATGGAGCTGGTGGGACGCCTGATGGTAAGCGCCACCACCGCCCATGAACATTTGTAGAGGCATAAGGTCCATTGCAGACCTTACGCCTCTACAAATGGATTGCCGACTTTAAATTGGGAAGGGAATAAGAAAGGATTTTTGAGAGGAATAAAGGACAGGACTAGGAAGGGTCGGGAAAAGGATATGGGCCTCCGGCTCCCCCACTCACCGTACGAAACACAGCAGAATGCTATTTCACGCCGGTCTTCTGTGGGGGTGTGGTACTTCCCCGGTGCGAGCTGGCCCAATTCGTGCCGAAGCGTGCTCGACTACCACATACAAGAATAAATTAATAAAAATAAATAGTGTTTTTTTCATCGCATTTACCGCGTTTTCAAATCGTGTTCGTTATTCGTCTCACTTATTAAAATTAACTTTTTTTTCTGGTTGAATATTTTATATAACAAAGAAATTAAGGCCACCTAAATGGTCAAAACCGCCCATAAACACTTGCTACCCTGGTTATTTGCCGGCTTTTTAAAGACATGCTCTTTTCTTAAAGCCCTAAATTCGTAATTATTGGGGAACACCTTTATGAATAACGTTATTTGGACCAACGTTCACAAAAGTGACGGAGATTTTCTACTCCTGTCATTTTTGTATTATATGAGTAATTTGAAAAGCATTCGAATTCGTCGACGCAGGTGTACATTAGATTAGATTTTTTCTACCTAAATTTCCACATTTTTTATTTCCCTCTTCTCCTATACTGGTAGCGGTTTTATATAACTTATTATTTTATTCTTTAATAATGGTTTTCTAACAACATTAAACAATATTTTTAATGTTCTCGGACATTAAACTTCTATATGATGCATAAATAACAATGAATATAAGACAAGATCTATATTCTAATTCAAAAAAATAATATTTTTCCAAGATTTCACGTTAATTAGAACTATAAATTCTTTCCCATATATTCTCAATTACACAGTAATAAATTAAAAGTTAAATTAACATTAGAAGTAGTATGCTATAACCAAGTGTTATTATGTTTACCGATCTAAATATTAAATTGTTTCTTATCATTTCGTGGAAGAAGTTGGTTAAGTCACCATAGCAATAAGTACCAAACCTTCAATTTTTAGATTTATAGCATTGAAATGCTTTATAAATGAGAAATTTTGAAATAATAGAAAAAAATTGATCACGAGGCAGGATTCGAATCCCTAGAGGGATCACGGGTGGCTGAGAGGCTAGGCGTTACTGCGGTTTGGCAAAAAACGCGGGTTCGAATGCCGCTTCGTGATCATATTCTTTCAAAATTTCTTAGTACTAAACCTATTTCAGCTCCAGTCTCTTACTACCCTAGATATAAATGTACATAATTTTGTTGTAAAAAGACAAAGTTATATAAAGAACGAAATGCAAATACAAGATAGCATTTCTATTATTTTAGGATTTAGTTGGAAAAAACAGTGATAAAGAAACATTTTCCAAGTGCTCGATCGTCCATTTATCCCTCGGCTATCAAAACACCCTATTGAGACTACTAAGATCTATAATTATTTTTTGTTACTTGTGAATTTTATGGACCTATACGATTATGTAAATGGCTTTTCTATAGAAAGTACTATTAGCCCTTTGGGATCAATAATATACAAATAGATAAATTATTTGATAAGGAAACGAGTTTGATAAGGCATCTTAGGACGGGTTTGGTAATTGGAGAATGGGATACTAGAGCACATTCATGATAAACAACAACTTAATAAAGGGTAGTATCAATTTTAAGTTGTTATCTTTACACTATAAAAAGCATTTTTTTTAAATATGTAGGTAACTTTATTTTTTGCCGATTTACAAACTGACAGTTTAGAAACAGACGGTTGACAGTTCTCAAACTCACTCTTGGCGCTATCCGGATATAAATAATCTAGTATTTTGAAGGTAAAAATTGCTCAAACGCTGTTTTAATAGTAAAGAACGGTTGCCGTTAAATTGTGAGTGTCCGTTAAAAATAACACAAGCAACACAGAGTACCATAGATTACAGATGTGTTATCTATACTAATATTATAAAGCTGAAGAGTTTGTTTGTTTGAACGCACTAATATCAGGAACTACTGGTCCGATTTGAAAAATTCTTTCAGTGTTAGATAGCCCATTTATTGAGGAAGGTTATAGGTTATAAAGTACCACGGGCAAAGCCGGGGCGGACCGTGAGTTTAAAAATAATAAAATATAATAGTTTAAAAAAACTATAAAACACGCTTTAACAAAAATCATATTTTGCAAATTGAAAACTGGAATAATTTTATCAAATTAGTGTATTGTCATCGGTCCTCAATAAATCTACAAAGTTTGAACGAAATCTGGCCGTTTAAAGTGGGTCAAAATCGCGCCCAAAGAAGTCAGTTACAAACAAACAAACATACAAACAAACAAACATACAAACAAACAAACATACAAACAAACAAACATACAAACAAACAAACATACAGGTGAAGCTAATAAAAAGCGTGTAATAAGGGCAGTTTGACGGATTTTAAACGTGTTTTAATCTTTACTTTCTTTATCCCGATGTTTCGAACTTACATAATTGACTTGAGCATAGTTATATATACAGAATTATGTATTATATTCTCTGTGGTTATATCTACGAAATTATATAAAAAAATCGGTTTAAAAGTTGAAGATAAACGTAGCGCTTGTGCGCTAGGTTTATACCTACAAACAATAACATATTATCTCATCAAACATCAGTCTAGATTCTATCACGAAATCAGCAGTCAATTTCAAAACATATCGCACATTCAGGAAGATGAAACATTCCTTCAGCTAGTAATGGAACTCGAATCCTGGATACATTTCAAACGTGACCTTAGTGGATGTAGCCACATTAAAACTCCATTTGTACGCTTAAAGGACGGCCCTTTATATACATATAGCATTAAGACCTGCAACCTTCGTATTGGCATAATCTCTTTTTAATTATTCGCGCGAACTTTATCCTTTTTAACCGACTTCAGAAAAAGAAGTATCGATTCGACTGTAATTACGACGATTCAACGAGTTTGAGTTTGAGTTGGTATTTGAGTTTGAGTATGAGTTTAAAAAAATTTCATCTTTATATGATAAGTACTAGCTGCGCCCCGCGGTTTCATACACGTAAGTCCGTATCCCGTAGAAATATCGGGTTAAAAAGTTGCCTATGTGTTATTCCAGTTGTCCAGCTATCTACGTACCAAATTTCATTGCAACCGGTTCAATAGTTTTTGCGTGAAAGAGCAACAAACACACACACATATCCTAACAAACTTTCGCATTTATAATATTAGTAGGATAGCAGTAGAACCCAATAAAAATAAATAGTAGGTACGCTAAAAGATGCATGCTCACGTCGCCTCGATGTATGACAGTGGAGGTCGCAATATATTATTGACGCAAGAGGTATTAGGAATGATGTTTTCATTGTTTATGTTTTTGGTATCGATATGTTTTTAACTCTCTTATTAGATCTGTTGTATGGACAAAGTATAAGCAAACTAACGAGCAGCTTCGCCTCCGTAATTATAGAAAAAGGGATGCCAATGTACCCTCTAGCTCCACCATAATCATCTCAAGATACAAAAATCTTATCACAAAATTCGTCACGTGAAGAAAGCAAACAAACAAACACACTTTCCCTTTTATAATATTAGCAAGGATGTGACATGGATGTTACCAAACTATCTGTTATAGAAATGCCATTCGAGATAAGTTGGTATTGTGTATAATTTTTAGTTAAAAAAGATTAAATGATGATGATGAAGGTTTGATGATGATGTTTTAGAATATGGTTTAGGTATTTATAGTCTTATATTTGGGCCATGGTAGGCCAGTTTCTGAATGTTTCAACTATATAGTCAACTTAAACCTTTTTTTTGTTTTTTGCTCTTAAAATAGCTTGGTAGTAATTGGTTATCCCGATATTCCTACGGGATACTGACTTACGCGGGTGAAGTCGCGGGGCGCAGCTAGTGTTAAATAAAATGTTTATAAATTAATTTGCAAATGATAACTTTTGGTAGTTAAGAGGTAAGGCTTCTACAAATGTCTCTATTTAGAGACAAGCCGATGGATGGTCACCGTTTACCATCCGGCGAACAGCTCAGTTGCTATTATATAAAAAAGCGTGTTTATTCACAACTAATTCATAAATTTCACATACGTAATATAAACAGCAGTAAATCCCTTAATATGTGCTTCAGCAAGAAAACTGTGATTAAGTATTTTCCGTTTTCTACGACGCATGTCTCCTATAAGACTGTTAATGAAACAACAAATGAGACCCGACTCTGGTCTTTTACGGTTGTCTAAATTGGTATTACTTCAGGAGTGCGTTTCATTACTACACGACTTGAATATAAAACCTTGGAACCTTTTTAGACCCATAAAATAGGGCACAGTTTTCTCACAGCTGCGAGATTTTGAAGGCTGTTTGAAAGTATAAAAAGTTGTGTAGCGCTCACAGTTTTGGTATTTATGTATTGATTTTGTAAGTGGTTGTTATGATTATATAAGTGGTTGTTATGTACGGAAGACTTGGTGTCAAAGTCTTTAACTGAAATTCGTGAGGTTTTTTTGATTCTTAGTTTTATAGCATTGAAATGCTTTATAATTAATAAAATTTGTCATTCGTGAGGTGTAATCAATTTTATTGTTTTTTTTTTAATAAAATTTAAACTATCATATTTTTCGTAATATACACTATTAAGGCATGTTTACAAATAAATATATAGAAGGTCTCTTATATTGAAATCTCTCTTTTGCAAATGTTGAGGCATAGATATTCCTTTTGTACGTAAATGGTCATTGACGTAGATCCCCCAGATGGGGGAAACAATTCCAGATTCTAAAATGAAACCCAATTATAACAATTTCCTATAGAACACAGAAAGCGAACTTAAAGACAAGCTAATTGAAAACCTACGGAGATATCGAGAAATTGGTGTAAATTTACGACTTTCTTTGTATTCAATGTTTATTCATCTTCTTATGCTACGTGTAGAGAAAGGTGAGTGTTATACATATAAATAAATAACTGACTTAACTGAATACATAACATTTATCTAATAAATTTTATATGTGGCCAATAAAATAATTCTTCATGCTCTTGTTATTTCGTGCTTGGTATTAACATTAATAATAATACTCTATATGTATAAATTTCATCATCACCAGCCCTTCTATGAGGTTCAGGCCATATACCACCACGCTGGCCGAGTGCGGTTTGATAGATGTCATATGTCGTCGAACTTTTTAATTCTTGGACATGCCGGTTTCCTCACGATGTTTTCCTTCACCGTTTTAAATGTGAATGTGTATAAATATGATTAATAATTAATTATTTATGTACAAAAAATGCTATTGTACGCCACATGGCCGATCACAGTAGAACTTTATGTAATACCAACCTTATAACCTGTGAATCACAATAAATCTTTTTGATTTGAATTTGAAGTCTTTTATACTGGCATGTATAGAAATGGCGGGAACTGCAATTGCCGCTACCTACCGACTATAGTCTGACTTATAACTCAAACTATATTACCGCGCTTCTACGAGTATTTCTATGAAAATCAAGCTCTCCGTATATTAAGCATCCTGTGAACAATAAGTCATGTAAGGAAATCTAACTCTTAAGATTTCCCGTTGTGAATTTGTGCTATCAATGATTGAACTTCTATAAACAATTTTCATCATTAAGGCATATGTGCTAAAAGACTAGAATCGCTCACATAGATAGTCTCAGCAAAAGATCTATGTCGAAATTCGTGTTATGGTTCTAACGAAAATTCTCGAAGGCGTTGTGGCAATGAAGAAATGCCACGACGGGTTTAATTGCATATCTACAATAATATAAAGAGGAGGAATTTGTATCTATGTTTGTTTGTATGTAATGGATAAACTCAAAACTACGGGATCGATTTTAAAAATTCTTTCACCATTAGAAAGCTGTAACTTCGCTGAGTGACATAGGCTATATATGTACAACGGGCGAAGCCGAGGCGAACTGCAAGTATTGTAATATATTTCACAACGTTCATTGTACAAATTTCCTGTAACGGTAAAATTAATTTCCTGTATGCATAACATGGGTACCTAAACTTATGTTAACGTCTATTAGTAAAATATCCGTGAGGGGGGCTGATGCACCTGTACTTCTATGTAGTCTACTTCAGGCACCAGTCTTTCACACCGTTTTCCTCTAACGTTTTATTAGTTTTCATACCCTACCAATGTTGTGAGGACTGATTAAAAACGGTTTTATTATTATTTTAACATTTTACTGCTGCGCCATAATACGAATGACTCACATTCACATAAGCACGTAACCCACAAATGTAGGATGCCATTTGCAAATGTTTCCCACTATATGGGGGAAACATTCATACATTGCAAGTATGTTTCCTAGAGAGTGCCCCGGGAACACGATGGACAGGTTTGTATTATTTTTTTGTTAATTTTTTTTTTGTTAATTATTAATAATTATATAATTAACAAAAATTAACAAACGTGATATAATTGGTAAGACGATTTTTGGGCAATTAAAATTATTTCAAGTAAAAAACAATAGTTGTCTATCGTGTTATTTTAAACCAATTAATACCCAGAGCGCGACATGGCATTTCGTCATTGCAACAACGCGTCGTGTGCTGTTTTTTTTGCTCTATGAGCGTTTTCGGTCGTTGTGCGTAACAAAATATATAAAAGATAGAAGATAAAATATAACAGATTGGTTTTTATACAATTTTATAATTTAACAATTGAGAATTACAAGAATGCTCTCCACATGTATATATACTTAAAAAATTGATGCGTTTAGGGTGCTTATGTCGCTAAATATGTTTTCAGCGTAGGACTGTACACGCGTCTGAATATTATTTTCGTTTGCCAGCGACAATCACTTTAACGAGTGTATCGATGTTAGTTGGATTTTCGTTTATAGAAAGAGGCGATTAAGGGCAACATATTGTCTAATGCTTTTTGGGATCGGTATGTGCATAACCGTAAATTTTTATGCAATTTGTATTCAGTGTTTATGATATAACATGTTCTGTGTGTGCTTTATGCCTTAAAAATCGCAGCATCATCCATCACTTAATCTCTCAATTAATAGACATCTGTTCCGAGTTTTTTCAGCTAACACTAATTAAACCGCTGAGTCAGTCGTTTTTCACTTCTATAAACTTAGCCTTGGCTTGCCTAACGAACCAAATTGAACTCTTTCTCGTAACAATAAGGTTGAAACTCAGCTGCAGTGTTTCATGCAATAAAATAGGCCGGGGTTAAAAAGAAGTACTCTTATGCTTTTTAAGTGGTGGTAAGCATCGAATGAGAGAGGTTAGACCTTTGTACGGGAGTGACTTCGTTTATCGCAGCAAAGATGCTTGCTTAGGTTTACATTATTATAGAAAATGGATGGAGAATTCCTATGCATAAAATAAATAAAAAAAGAAAAAGAAATTCATGGTGTAAAGGCAGTATTAAGGGCATTTTGTAATGTTTGGTCTTAAATCTTTTGTCTGTGGTTTTAGAGTTCAATTTTATTCGAGAACATGTGTGGTTAAAGTCAAATTATAGAAACGATAATAGTAAGAGGATAATGCCAATAACATATGGGTTGCGAAAATTAATTCCTTTTTACGCATTAAATAAATAATTCTGTGAACTCGCGATAAAAGAATAGTTTAAAAGAAGAATGTTAACCACACATATTTTTCACAATGCGCCCGAATAGAGATATGTAGCGCAGTATAACTTCACCTCTTACATGGTTATAGCTGTTGGATTCGATCCAAATGCTCAATAGAGTTTGTGAAGGGGTATATCCTTATTAATATATATTATTTGTTCATATGGAAAGGCAATATTGAAAAATGGGTAACCATAGGGATATCCATCAGTGTTTGTTTCTTCCTTATTATCATAGTGATTCTTTTCTATAAAATGGTGGTGAAAAGCTTAGTATGTTTTGTTAGAAATTGAATTTGTCCAATGCTATGATGAATATTAGTTTGATCGTAATATGAATGTACATGATGCTACAACTGCCTAATTGGTGTAGTCAGTGGATAACAAACCACAGCCAGGCACAGAGACAATCAACAATGTGAGGGTAGTTGGGTCGAACATTGTATAAACAACGTAAGAGCATCAAGGCGTACGAATACGCCCTGTTTCAAAACGAGGCGATGTTTTATTGGATTCGAAATTTAAACAAGTTTTGACATAAAATGTGAAAGCTGTTTGACAATTACTCATTTACAAAATACAAAAGCATAAGTTGCATCTGACAGTATATTAAAGTGGGTTTTGTGATAGTTCTCGCAAGTTTTATTACTTACTGAGATTTGAATCTGGTACCCCTTGATGTTACGCTGGCCGCTTAACCACTATTCTAAAGACATGTCCAATTAACTATTTATTTGCATGGTTGAATTTGACAAGGTGGGTGGGTATAGTTAGTCACGATGCGTACAAAATTAACCAATACTTAGTCTGCTCTTAATTGGATGTATCGGTGGACGTAGGTCCAATTATTCGAGAGACTGACCGTCAATAAGAGAGATAATTGCTATCATTACATAATGTTAAAATGTTATAACATTTTAGAATATTTAAGATACTTTTAATTAACTGCTTTGCCCGTCTAGGGAAAGGAAATTCCCTTGAGAATGAAATGTCTAATTCTAAAGCTTCTTAGCTATCTTCAGACAATAAAATCATGTCAAAAAATTGCTCTAAACAAACTTTAAAAAAAACAAACACACAAACATAATTTCGCATTACTATAATAGTAACAATGTATGGATGCTTTGAAGATATAACCACGCTGGGTAACTTATTTTACGAAGCAAAAAATTATGCTTGAATTTTAAATTTCAAATAAAATGTAACGTTCAGAATCATAAGCATGCTAGAAAATTTTGAAAATGCAATAACGTTCAGAAATACAGTGTCTCTTGCATACAAAAGTTTATTTATAATATCGCTGAGTTTGCGACCCGCTGTGAAACGTTCAAGCTCTGAATAATGGGGGATTTTCCAGATTTCTGCTATAATCTTAGCTGCTACTGTTATATTACCTGGAACAATACACGTTTTCAGAACAATGATGCAAGTTTAAGAATACTTCAATGTCAGAAATTGGTTAGAATTAAATTTTTCTATCTTCTTTGTTTTAGGAATATGACTTTATACAAAATTATACGATTTATTATTGCTTTTAATGGCCATCAAACTGATTTGAAAGCGAAATTACTAGAAAATTATTAATATTTTATATTTACTTTATTTTTTATTGTTACCTAATAACTTTTTGCTGCGTGAATTAGATTTAATGAATCTTTTTTTATTTGAAAGCTGGTGCCTCCCGTATTCCATTTCAATTTTATCTAGTTCTGACAATATGAAAGCGGCTTAGATTTTTGTTAAATATAATAGTTTTAATTGTTGTTGGAATGTGATATTGTAAAAATGTAATTTTTTAAGGTTGTTCTTAATGACTATCAGACTTATCAAGAGAGAGTCAACAATAATTTTAATTATTTTTATTACATGTTAAAAATGGTACAGCTGTTTCGAAGGTAAACTGCGAAATTTTTATAGGGAAAGTCAAAGAGGCGCAATCGAAAATAATCGAGACGCACAGACTCTAGGAACCGCTTTATGGTGGACGTTCCATGTACCCGGACTAAGCGGTTCGACTCTACATTCTTTATTCGAACTGCAAGGGACTGGAACATGCTTCCTGAGTCTGTATTTCCTGACGGGTATAATCTGGGGGTCTTCAAAGGTAGGGAAGCTCCATCCTAAACTACATCTACGGTTAACAGCAGGCGAGATGGTAGTCAAGCGCTTCCGTATAATACATAAAACAAATAAATAAAAAAAATGAACAAATGAGTAGAGCGAAATCTATTTACAAACTTTTACATTAATGACATGTCCATGGCTTGCAAAAAACAAACAACTTCTTTTCATCTATTCCATTAACATTGATCGTTTCGTGAGAAAGCTGTCGGTGTAACACGTGTGCGTTCTTTGAATCGTGTAACATCACTTGGCATTTATATTAGGCATTGTTACGTATATTCTTTGTGGGAATAAAACCTTGGAGTCGGTATTTTTTAATTATTTTGTGCATGGAAGAAACGCTTAAAATTCATACAAGATACGTATAAGATGGATTATGTTAAGTATGAATATTATTAAATGCATTTAGTTGCATTGCACAAAGTTATTATAATTTTAAATTTTCTTATATGATATTTCTACTGCGCTGTAACAAGAAATAAACAATCGAGGTTAAGCATCGGTCAGTACTGTTATAAATTGAATGAGTAGACTTGCTCATGCACTAGTCAGACTCGCACTTGACTAATATTTTATTATTTTTCGTTATTTTCTGCAGAGCTTTAGTAGTTGCATTATACAGCTAACTACGTGTAAAATTTACACAAACATTTTCAGTAGTGCGTTAGGTCCAGTAGTCTATACTACGACACTGCAAGAACGACTTGAATAATTCTTTCACCGGAACTTACCAAATTCCTGAGTGATATAGGCTATATTTATTTCGTTTCTATCATCAACTCAGGCGGAGCCGGGACGAGTGGTTAGTTTCTTACAAAGATGCCACGTTTCTATATTATTACATCAAAGCACAATAAAATCTTGAGTTTCTTTTCACGGGTGTATAAAAATAACGGTAATAACGGTAATAACCATCACCAACAAACAGTGATATAATACGTGACGCAGACAAACGAAAAGTCCATACATTAATCGTAAAGAATAGGCATGTATAAATAATGAGCGAAATATATAGAGGCCCATATTTTTTTATTTTTTTACCCATTTCCACCGACTTTCCTAACAAAGGGTTTAGATCAAAGACATTTCACGAGAAGCCTTTTGAAGTAAATCCTTAATAAAAAGTTAAGGTTTCCGGAGAAACGTGAGGTGTTTCAGGCACGGCCAACTTGGGCACACAGTACTCCAGTACCATTGAATGATATGTTGAAGTACCCTTAAATATTGTGGATTAATTGAACTATAATTACACTTTTTTTTATTTGAGATTGTTGGTTAAATGCTCCCATTTTGAAGTGATAACTTCTTATTCGTTTATTCCAAATGAGGTTATGTCTAAAAAAAGAGCGATATATTAATTTAAATCGCTCAATTTCTTATCTTTAATGTATGTATGTTCATCTATTCGAACGTGACTTCAAAACTATTTATCATTAACCAGTAATGAGGTAGGTAATGTTTAGGTATCATTAAAACCGTCTTGGTGGGTTTTCACGTCAATATATTTATTAAGGCGCAGTCGAGAGTCATGGATTAGCATTACTTCAAGTTTATTTGCAAGAGAACGGATTTTCTGTGTTATTTATATTGGAGACATTTTTTAATTATATTTCTTAACACACAATTTTTTTAAGTATTAGGTTAGTTAGTTCTTTTACGTCTATTGTTTTTTAATTCCAACATTTTTAAGTAATATTTGACTTAAAATTTGCAACCAAACTTGCAATATCCATTCTATAGCATAAAACTGAGGAACTCCTGGTCCGAATTGAAAAATTATTTTCTTGTCGAATAGTCCATTTATTGGAGAAGGCTGTATAACATGAACGAACAGAGGTAAAACCACGGTGCGCAGTAAGTTTTCAAATTTGACGCGAATGACGTCGAAAACAGAAACAATGAACGAATTTGTATTCCGTATAACAGCATCTTGTTTAAATGCGTTTATTTCAGGCAAAACGTGAGATGTATAATCTCAGTCTCATTGTGATTTGTTTACAAAAGATTAGTCTCAGAAATTGAAAACGTCTTTTAAACATATTTTTTGTTTGCTTTAATGTTTTTGTCAGTTTCTCATACGGTATTTCTTGTATACTTAAAGATATGATATTTATATTTAACACGAGGTAAAGAAAAATCTCAATAAATTCTCGTAAATGCTATTCGCCTACAGCTACCTTCGCACATACAGGCGTAATCATCCCGTATTTCACCGCCTACAACGAAGCTCATATCTCCGTCGCTGTTGCTCCATCCATTCTTGTTTAAAATGTCATCAAAATTCTTCCTGTGAAATGGTTAGAAAGAGAGGAAAATTTCTTTTTAATTTTATATACTGTTAGCTGCGCCCCGCGGTTTCACCCGCTAAAGTCCGTATCCCGTAGGAATATCGGGATAAAAAGTTGCCCATATGTTATTCCAGTTATCCAGCTATCTACATATCAAAATTCATTGCAATCGGTTCAGTAGTTTTTGCGTGAAAGAGCAACAAACACACACACACATCCTTACAAACTTTCGCAAATATAATATTAGTAGGATAGGATAGTAGGATACAGTACCTCTTCAATTAAAGACAGTTGCCCTACCACATCATAGGCATATTTACTAAGTTCCATCTCCAATCGGTCAATTCATTAAATCATCGTTCTATCCTCGCAACGTATACGTCATTGCATGTTTTGGGCAAACTCTACGAGTTATTTTTTTCAAAATGGCCAAACATTGTACTCTTTAAAATACGAGCACATTGTCTCTCATGCTATACTGACCGTTTATTTTTCAAAGCATCGTTACTTTTAGCTTAAATAAACAAAAAATAACGCATCACTGACGTCACCGGTGAAAAAAATTCTGTGATCATGCGAGCAACGAGGCAAACGAAGGGATGTCGTGCTCTTTGATTTTACAACTCCAACACATTTATGTTACAGTTGCAAGGTATTTTGTGTAAATAAACTACAAAAGAAATGTTTGTTGCTGATTTGTATTGTCCTAGTTGTTTGGGCTGTGTGTATCTGTGTTAATCCATGTTTATGTGATGAAAGACTGAAGGAAGTTTTACTTTCATTGTGATCCTTTTTGTAAAGAATAACAGAAGGGATGGGGTGCAATGAAATGCCGTATAAACGATGTATATCGGGATTTATTCTAAAACTTGGTAAAAGTTTGATTGATAAATTAAAACAAAACATTTACTCATTCAATTAGACTTCTTCTTTGGGCTTTTGAATCATCATTCGGAGAGCAGTTTCTACAGAGAAGAGCCGGCAGAAACTCTGTAGTTAAACAATTGTTAAAATTCGTTAATATTATAAAATTTTGACGAGATATTTTGTTTAGTTTGCATTACTTCTATATTACTATATTATGTGTACTGTAATTTAACGAAGTACCAAACAACAGTACTCTATTACCATTGACGGTTTATCGATATATTTTTCTAAATTTCTCATTTATATAATAATTAAAAAATCTATTTGAGCCATGAGTATATGTTTCCTTTTGAGATGATAAATTTGTTTCTCATATATTTTTATTTTTCTTTCGTCCTCTGTAAATCGACCTGTAAGCAACATGTCATTTTTTATGTTACATCGGGCAACTGAGCTGGTGGTTCGCCTGATGTTAAGCGCCCATGGACATTCGCACAGGTAGCGCCTCTGCGGATGCGCTGCGCACTTTTAAGGGGTAAGGGAAAAGGGAAAGATTGACGACTGGAAAGAAGGAATGGACTGGGACGGGTGAGGAAAAGGAAATAAGCCTCCGACTCCCCCATTCACCATTCACATTCACGAAACACATGCCACTATTTCACGCCGGTTTTCTGTGGGGGTGTAGTACTTCCCCGGTGCGAGCTTGTGCCGAAGCGTGCTCAGCTCTCACATCCCTACTAATATTATAAATGCGAAAGTAACTCTGTCTGTCTGTCTGTCTGTTACGCTTTCACGCCTAAACCACTGAACCGATTTTGATAAAATTTGGTATGATGATAGAACTGAACTTGGGAAAGGACATAGGATACTTTTTATCGCGAAAAAAGGGTAGAAAGGGTTGGAAGAGGGGATGAAAGTTTGTATGAAAGTTCGATCGTCAAACCGATTTTGATGAAACTTGATATGAAGGTGGAGCTAAACGTGGAAAAGAACAAACCATACTTTTTAATGCGAAGAAAATACTCCTTACCATGTCGCGCGATATAAGCGAATTCTACGCGGGCGAAGCCGCGGCCTAAAAAAGCTAGTACAAAATATTTTTTTTTTTCAGAATCTTGTTTTACATCACGATTGCTGTATCACTCGAATCAAGTCACATTTCATATCGAAGTGAATGGTTAACGCCCAACAAAAGAAAACTATAGACATACTAGAAAATCTTCATTCAAACATAAAGATGTACTGCACGGTTCTAATAAAAATAAATGTCAAATAAAAAAGGATAAACGACATAAGAGTGTATTAATAATAAAATATAGAACTCAAGTCGACTGTAACATCGAGCCAGCATTAGTCGACTACTAGGGGCTTACCAGTTAGATGCGTTTTAGACTCTATACCATAGGTGATAGGGTTGATTTTCGTTAATAGCTATATCTTTTAAGATTCACACCTTTACGAAACAAAATTTTATTCAGGTGAAAGGGTTATCTAAACAAAGGTTTTAAAGTCTTTAATTTTATTACATTACAATAAAAGCATGTGATAATCATTAAAACGTATTCCCATATTAACTTTTTTAGTTATTTTTTTTTGAGTTTAGAATTGAATTTAATTAAATTGTATGTACAATGTACAAATACTCAACTTTTGTGTTATTTATGTGCTTTGAAAGTGGAGTCGAGTACGCTTCGGCACGTATTAGGCACGGAAGATCAACGTGAAATAGTACCATGATACTATGTTTCATAGCTTCCCGCTTATATAATATACATAGCCCTACATACAACGGATTTTGATGGTTTTTTTTAACAGATAGAGGGATTAAAGTGGAAGGTTTATATTTTTCTATAATATTTATAAACTACTCAATATTAAAGCTAGTAAATTATACATGCGGCAAAGTTTTGTCTTTCTTTCAGAGTGGGGGATCCCGAGGTCCGTATCCTTTTTTTTACCCTTCCCATTCATTTCCTTCATACCCTCCATCAATCCTTTCCTTATTTTTTGAAGTTGCTCTTCTATTTATTTCTACGGAATCCTTAGTATCAAGAATCCGACTTGCACTTACCTAAATGTTTGTTTTTAATGCATACATGACTTATTTATTTATTTTATTTATTAATTAGAGAAAAATAAAAATTACAATTATTTATTACTTATTTCGTAATGTGAAGTTTGTAACAGCGCTCACAGTATCAAAAGAACACAATAGGAACAAGGAATTGAATGAAAATAAGAATTGCACAAATTTTAACTATAGAAAATATATTTTGTTTACTAAAAAGACAGAGACAGAGACACAAGCATGCGCCGATTCAATGCGCCTAATTTTCTAGTGCTGCGCGCGCGGCGGACCGATCATAGTCCGGTGACTCATCGTAACGTTACCGGGCGTTACACTTTTTCATGAGTGCCTCCGAGCCGCAACCTAATTTAAGACGTTGTCACGTCAGAACAGAAGTTGTCCATACATAAACCGGTAGCTTATCTAGTCATAACGATACGCAAAAATGCCAAGGAAGTTTAATGAAACAAGCGTTAGGCGTTATCTCTTTATCCTATATGATTTATAACAAAAAAATATGATGCATATTATAAATAAAGTATTTTCTTATGTTTCATTTTACGCGAGTATTATATATTTAGAAATTAAAAAGTTTTTAACGGATTTTAAACGCGATTTATTAATTATTATTAACCCGACGTTTCGAACACTTTACAGTGAGCGTGGTCACGGGGAGACTGTCACCACTACCACCACACTAGTCGGGATAATAATATACTGAATAAGTCGCGTTTAAAATCCGTTAAAAAGCTTTAAATTTCTATTATAAATATTATTATCGCACTAATATTATAAATGTGAAAGTTTGTTTGTTTGATGTTTTTCCGTCAATTACGCTTAAACTAATGAATGGATTTTGATGAAATTCAGAACACAGTCAGGGTAAGAGCTGACTTGGGTGGTAGGATATTTTGTTTTGTTTCCCATTAACAGCTCCCTTGGGATAAAACAGGTATCTTGATACGCGGGCGGAGCCGGGGCGAGTGTCTAGTATCTAATATTTAAATAAAATTTCTCCTTATGCAACAATATTAAAAAAATATATAATCGAATTTTAATCCAAGTTTATTTTCACATACATATATTATCGCCCTTTTGTTCGACCGTATAATTGGTATATCTAATTTTCATATATGAACTAGCTGCGCCCCGCGGATTCACACCCGTAAGTCCGTATCCCGTAAGGATATCGGGATAAAAGTTGCCTATACGTTATTCCAGTTGTCCAGCTGTCTACGTACCAAGTTTCATTGCAATCGGTTCAGTGGTTTTAGCGTGAAAAAGCAACAGACACACACACATCCTTACAAACTTTCGCATTTATAATATTAGTAGGATTAGTAGGATGAATCCCTATTTCCCGTATTCAGACCATCACGTGTGAAGGGCTGGCCCGATTTAAAAAATTCGTTCACTATTAGAAAGCTGCAATTACTGAGTGACAGGCTATCTATATGCCACGGGAGAAACCGGGGCGAACTGATAACAAATAAACAAGCTGTAAGATATCACATAAATGAATACATAAATAAGTAATACCGCTCTGTAGTTGCGTGCTACACACACATTCATTATCTAGTTGTGTACAATATACAATAAAATGAGGCTTCACATGTAGTAGAAATGTGCTGTCCATTCTAATACAATTTTCGTTTACCGAAGATGTGTTTGTATTGTTTAATAAATATAGCTGGAAATATAATAAAACAGTTTAAAAAAAGCAAATACAACCGTTTATTGTATTGTTATCCATAATTAGTATAAAAAGTTGAAATTTTCTCCATTTAAACTGGGTCGAAATCGAGTTTAAAGAAACTCCTTTATATAACTGGTTATATACAAACGAACAGGTGAAGCTTATATAACAAATTAAATCGTGTTAAAAAGGCGTAAAATTTAATTTTCTTCCTCGCTCGTAGACAACAAAGTATTTTTTTTTATTTACAATGCTGCAGGCAGTGTCATAAATGTATATAGTGTGGCTAATTTGAATATATATATTATACAGTTATTTGATACAATTATTACATTTAGTAATAGTACATTAGTACGTAAAATGCATCCCTATTTTATCTGACATTCACACAACATTTGAAATAAAATATGTATATCAAACAATAAATTCTACTTCTTCATCTTCTGCGCGAAAATTTGTTTTCTATTTTATTTTATTTTGGTGGTTGCTAGGCAACCATGCCAAGCGCTACTTACTCGCTTGAGAAGGCGTGTTCATTATATTCAAGGATATATTAAATAAAAGACATAAAATTAATAAAATTGTACAAGCATGAACAACGGTATTGAGCTAATCATGATTAGGTAATTAAATTTATTACAGTATTTGTAGAAAAGAGAATACTCCGTGTAGAGAGTATTCAACGAAATCAGTTATTTATGAATGGTTCTTTGGCTTATATATCTGGACGTTTAAGTCAGTTTCAACACGGCCAGTTTTAAAAGTAATAAACTAACTGCTAATATTACAAAACGCGAAAGTCTGTATGTGTATTACTCTTTCACGCGAAAAAAGCTTATCGTATCTTTATAAAATTTCATATGAAGATAGGTTATAGTTTGGAGTAGCACATTGGCTACTTTTTATCCGATACCACTGGAGTGGCGCCGCGGGTTACAACTAGTGAAGAATAAACTCTACAAATAGATATATAAGCAATGAAACTGAAGATAAGGCACAACCATTTAAACACTGTCAGTAAATTCACCCATTTCACGAGCATTTAGCAGTCCTAAACTAAAACGAAACGGCCAAAATGACCGCATTTCACGGTAGTAGAAATAATTGATTTCGCCGCAACCTCCGTTTGCCTAACCGCGCCGATAGCTCACCTTTGGCCCGACCACAACTGTTTATGCTAGATAGAAATTTCGATTTTCAATTTATATTGCTGTGAGCGTAACCAATTTTCCAATTTAGAACTTAGAATGATGTGGGTGGAACTTGTTTATGAATTAATTACAAACATTTATTGCTAAAGCTGGTTACAATTTCGAAATTGTTATTGATGGGCAATGTATGGTTTAACCCGAATGTAAAACAGATTCCTCTATTTAAATATGACAAAGAGGAGAATCGCATTATAAAGGTAATAAATAGGCATTTTATGTCGGTAAAAGCGGGCAACTACGAGCTGGTAGTTCGCCCGATGGTACAAGCGATCACCACCGCCCATGAGCAGCCAAGCTGAGGTAAGGCGGCTGCAATGCGTTGCCCGCTTTAAAGGGTAAAGGATAAGGAAAGTATTGATAACGGGCTTATAGTATGAGACTGGGAAGGGTAGGGAAAAGGAAGCGGGCCTCCGATTCCTCCATTCACCGAACAGAACACAGTATCATTCTACTACATTACGACGATCTGTGGGGGTGGGGAGCCTTCCCCGGTGCGGGATGGCCCAAATCGAGCCGAGTACAATACTAAACCAATTTAAAACGCTTTTACCAATTAATCTACACTATTTACAATTGACTGAATTAAGAGTGTACATCTTGTTTCTAGGTATACATTTGCTTATTAAAAGTTGATCCACAATGTTCGTGGAAATTTTCTTTAAATACTGACGCTTTTCGATATTTCAACATGCGTTATCGAACCGTTATTAACTCGTCATCAACATCTTCATTAGCAAAATTCCGTGTCAACACGTTGCTAGCGTCTCCCCAACTTCCTGATTCAAATTTATCATGAACACGACTTAAGTTTATGCTTTCATCGCGCTTTTTTTGCATTTATCTCGAGCTAACCCCAGCGAAACAAGCTGGAGCGGTTTAAAGAGAATTTCATTAACTTTTTCAAAGAATAAACAGTTTACTTTATTATTTTTATATACAGCATTATTATATTAGATCCTGTGGCTAAATCTAAAACTAAGATATAAGATGAATTCTGCATGTAAGTGAACTATGGTAATATTTTTATAATTTTTGTCTGAGTAAAAAATTATAATGACGTTTAAAATGTCGCCATTTTAGAATGTCACTAATGGTTGAATTATCATTGGAGTAATCCTTCAAGTACTTTGTAATACATATTCTGCTATATTTATATATATATATATATATATATATATATATATATATATATATATATATATATATATATATATATTTAAATCAAATATGCCGAAAGCTATATTAGATGTGATGCCCGGGATGTCATTCTAAAGGTTAAATGTTATTCTAAAATTTACACTGAAGCGATGTTGATGAAACTCGATATAAGTTGTTGATTAGTATAACTTTATAAATGTATAATATATAAATAGTAGTTCCAAAGATTTAAATCTACCCGCAGATTCTCTGTGGAATGGATTCTCGAACATTTCACAACAAACGTTGTTTGTTTTCGATAGTTGTTGGTGCTACGTGTTCATACTCTGCGATATAGAATCCCGGATTTTCAAATTGTTTACAATATTAGGTATTTACGCGCATTTATGCCTTTCCAAAGACAAAACTGGAAATTCGGTTGCCTGCAGTTTTATGCAGCTATAGATTAATAAACAAAGTAGAGAAAATAATTTCGTTTTGCTTAAAATAGTAACTCAAAGTTTTCTTCATAAGAGCTTAGCAAATTATAAGTTTACAAATACCGTATAGCTGCATTTTTTTCGTAAAAATACAATGCAAAATGAAGCTTCTTTCGTTCGAAAAGTGCTTAAAACAGATTACGTGGTTTTTTATCCCTACGAATTTATTTTGCTTATTTGATTTTACAGTCGACTTCAGTTAGATATAAATTTTATATTACGCCTTTGCGTGTTTCTGTCCATCCATCTGTACAAATATTATAAAGAGGAAACATTTGTGTTTTTGTATGTATGTTTCCAATGTTTTTATACAGGCTCATATATACATATGAATATACTTCGAAAATTCTTTTCTAATTGGAAAGCTGGATCATAACTGAGTGACATCAGCTATATATGTACCACAGGCGCAACCGAGGCGACCAGTTTAATATAATAATTTTATAATGAGGAAAAAAAGAATAGAGAAAGTTAAATTTCGAGGGATGTTATAATTGTTTAATTGTTTTGCACATTGTTTGCAATACTGACATGTACATATATTCTATTGTTTAGTCAATTAATTCAAGTTTCAGTCAATCAATTGAAGTAGCAAATTGATTGTTTGTTTATGACTATAGACTGATCTGCTAAATCTATAAATAATTTTACATTTATTTTCTAAACACATTCTACATATGCTAGTTTAGTAAATTTTTATGGTAACTGAACTATGCTCGTAACCTTCTTCGAATTTCTAGAAACGAATACATCACTATGACGTCACACGATTGAACAGATTAATAATTTTGCAGCTGTGACACCATTCAATTAAGGAAGCCTGACTTATCTCTCCGAGAGGGAAATTCCTCTTCGTGACGTCATTTGCCGTCAATTTACTTCTAAAGGCCACCTTGATTGTATTCGAGATTAGTTTAGTTCAAAGTTATTGTTTTTTTATTTTATACAATGGAACCTTAAATACGTAGAATATATTCCATTATTCTGCCATTATCCAGGGTAATTGAATCCTTCTTAATCTTAATTCACTCATAGTTCGATATAGGCCTCCTCATGCTTCTTCCGAGTTTTACAATTTTTTGCCAAATGCATCCAAGATTTTCCCACTGTTGGCTATTACCTGTTACTTATTGTATAAAATACATGCACAGAGAGATATGAGCTTTTATAAAATAAAGAAAGTCTAGCCGCCGTGGGCCCTTGGGCTATCAGAATTGACGATCAAACACACCTGGTTATCATATGTCATTCGGAATACAAAAAGGACCTCTATTATTATGGGGATAAGTTTACGATATTTTATATTTAATCAGGACCAGCCTCATGGGTAACCGCGTCGTATTAAACTAGACGATATAGCTCTGTCTTTTTCTACACTGGAATTAGTACTGCTTTAAGACGTAACGGTAAAAATCTTGAAGCGTTTCAAGATGCTGTCTGGGATTTGTTTAATCCATTTTCACATTTTGTTAAAAATTTTACAGAAAACTCTAGAAATGAAGAAAAAACCAAAGTATTATATTTTATCGAGTTTATTATGCCTTATCTTCCAAATTTAAAGCGAGGCCCTGCTAAGATGCCTTAGGTGATAGCCACATTAGGTCCCTAAGGCTGCCTATAGATATATACTTAGATGGTTCAAGCAATTCCGATAAGGCAGGCTATGGATTAGTCCGGTTAAGTTGAGAAAGTCCCTTAGGCTTTAAACTGGATATAAGACGAGCGAGACGACTTCAGGAATTAAATTAACGTTTTCTTTTCTAGACTTAGGTATTCGCAAGGGATTGCTAAATGCAAAGCTTATGTCACTGTTTGTTGTTTTCTTTTTGCTAAAAGTTTAATAGAATATATGAATGTTTGTTTTTTTATGAAATTTATGTTAAGCTTTAATTGTTATACATAACAACCAAACTGATAAAAAAATGCATGACTTCGTGATATACAAACTAAGTTTGTATAAGGTTTTTATCAGTGAAACAATTTAATTTATTAAATATAAAATTAAAATCTACTAGTTTTTTTGATACAGGATTTAGTGAAAATAGTGTACCATTGGTAAAATAATTAAATAAAGAAGAAAAATAATAGTAAAGAAATATGAGAATTTATCTGTTAAGACGACAAGGTGTTCGATGAAAAGTATATTGATATATGGAATGAAGCATTTACCCCATAACCGACATTCAAACACGAACATTTATTTATTAAAATAAACTTCTTTAGAATAAAAGCCAGCAAGAAAGTCTGTAGTTGTTTTAAAATCATATCAATGCAACAACTTTTACAATATGATGCCAAAGAACTGTCCTATGGTTCTTAATCGACATTCCATGAATTGGCGTGCATTTGTTTTTTTTTTATTTTTTTATATCATAGTCGGCAATGGAGATGGTGGGTCGCCTAATGGTAAGCACTACCATCGCCTATGAACATTTGGAGAGGCGTAAGGTCAATTGCAGACCTTTCGCCTCTACAAATGGATTGCCAACTTCGAAACACAATAGCAAGCTATTATTTCACGCCGGTTTTCTGTGGGGGTGTGGTATTTCCCCGGTGCGAGCTGGCACAATTCGTGCCGAAGCGTGCGCGACTCCCACAGCAATATAATTTGTCACTGAATACTGGATAATTCAGTGACAAATCCACGTCAATCACTGAATAAAGGACATAATTAAAAGGACACGTATGTTGTCCATATAGCAGTGACTACGTGCTCCGAATGGCTGGAGTTAACATTCGTTTTAAACCTCTTGTCGGATATCGTTTGAATTGCAATCGATTGAAATGAAATTTCTAAAATTCATTGGAATTCATATTGTTGCTTTCGAATATTTTACGTCGAATATGGGTATATATGTTTATTAAATCTGTTTATCACCAACTTAAATAAAAGGAGGGTTCTCAATTCGCTTAAACATAAATTATTTTCGAGAATAATAGGTTGCTTTGCCAACCTCAAAGGGAGGGTAGGGTATAGAGAGAGTTTAATTGTTGTGTCTTGTTATCCCTCCTAACATTATAAATGCGAAGGTAACTATGTCTATCTATCCGTTTGTTTTCCTCACGTCCAAGCTGAAACGATTTGGATGAAATTTGTTACAGAAATTAGTTAATCTCGGAAACCTCATTGAAAAGGGAACTATGAGGTGTAACGAACGAACCACAGTCTGCGTTTTTACGATCAAGTTGAGATTTAAATGCAAATATATAAGAAAAAGTTCAAATTAAAGATCTATATAAATATCCATTTTTAATTTGAATACAATATACATACATTCTATGAAGAGGAGTTAATAAACAAGGCTGCTGATAGATAGACGGATGACAAAGAGATTCTATAAGGGTCCTTCTGAAGTATGGAACCCTATGGAACCAATGGAACCCAGTAAACATATTAATATAAACGATTTAACTTTACTTGGTACAAATTTGTTTAATTACACACATACATGACATCTGTTACATGTTGATTATGAAAAATCGATAGAGCCTGATTTGTTAGTCAGCTCGACGTCCCTCGAGTTTTAGGTACTCTTCAATGTTTTTAATAAAATTGCATGAATATTTCAGAAAAATTTAAAGATAATTGAATTTTAGAATATAACAAAGCATTAATAAATATAAATTCATTATAGTATTATCTTTTTATTAACTTTAGGCTAGTTGAAATTTAAACAGAATATAAACGATATTTATTCAGTATATTATTTATTATAATAGATCTTCGTCCCGGCTCCGTCCGGATAAACATTTCTTTTTTTTCCCAAGGGAGCATTAAATCGGGATAAAAGTATCTTATCACCCAAGTCAGATCATCGCTGTCTGTATACAAAATTTCATCAAAATCCGTTCAGTAGTTTCAGCGTGATTAGAAGGACGAACATCCAAAGAAACAAACTTTCACATTTATAATTTATAGAGTAATTATAGCGAGCGTGGTCAAGAGTTGATTCTCCATGGCCAAAACAAAAGATTCGAAACGTCTGGTTGAATAATAATGAATAAATCGCGTTTAAAAACCGTTAAAAAGTATTAAATTTCTTAATTTGTTATATTTACATCATCACCGTCCAATATTAATTATGCCCACTGCCAGGATAACAGAAAAATAATTAAAACATAAACTTATTTGCCTTTATCCATATCATATGATTGAACCGATTATATATCAACAAATTTAATATTATTTATTGATAATACTCCAATCAACTATCTAAAGAATTACAAATGGGCCATGTTATTGTTTCTAGTACATGATGCTTCAGTAGATATAAACATGGGTTTGACAAGGTATCAACCTTTATGGGATTTGGATATTGGTAAATAGGATCTGAAAGGAAATCTGAATTTCATATTGTATTTTTTATATGGCCCCTTTTTAAATTAAAATAACGATAACCATAACATGTATACGATAATTTTTTTTTTTTTTTTTTTTTTTTTAATGTCATAGCGGGCAACTGAGCTGATGGTTCGCCTGATGGTAAGCGATCACCACCGCCCATGAACATTCGCAAAGGTAGTGCCTCTACGAATAAGCTGCCCGCCTTTATGGGATAAGGGAAAAGGAAAGGATTAAAGACTGGAATTAAGGAATGTACTGGGATGGGTGAGGAAAAGGAAATTGGCCTCCGGCTCCCCCACTCACCGTACGAAACACAGTGGCATGCCACTATTTCACGCCGGTTTTCTGTGGGGGTGTGGTACTTCCCCGGTGCGAGCTGGCCCAATTCGTGCCGAAGCGTGCTCGACTACCACAATAAATTTTAATGATTGTTCATGAATATGCATCTTTAAATTGAAATTTCTTGTGTTCTAACGGTTCAGAATGAATAAATAACAACTTTCTGAAAATTTAATACAAGATAATATTATTTAATTTTAATTTTAAATATGTATTAAGCAAGTTTAATTACCAAACAATTTAAAAACTGTTACAAAATTATATTACGTCGATTTTAAACGCGATTTATTCATTATATTATTAACCCGACGTTTCGAACACTTTACAGCGAGCGTGGTCACGGTCACATTTAATTTCTAAATGTATAATACTCGCGTGAAACCAAACACAAGAAAATACTATATTACGTCGAACAAAATGCAATTCTAGAACTTAATTAAAACTCAAAATTAATTTATCTTAACAAAACCGGTTCCAAGTAAGAGAAATGCAATTTAATCGTTTTTCTTTTTTCAGATTAGTCGGTGTTGACCGCCGGCCTGGCATGAGGCTCCGCCGGACTCCCCCCACACCCCTCTCATCCTTTCGAGAACCTACCTTACCCCTCTCTCTGACCCTGTACTGTATACTGCCATTTTTACTACCGATTCTCAGTACGCAAATGATTAATAAAACACAAAGCAGAATACCTGATGATAACCAAGTACACTTAATTAAAACCGAGAGAATAGCAGATAAAAATGGTGTAAGTGAAGCAATCAGTTATGAAGCTCTATTGAATAGATCTAGAAGAAAACCTTTCAACAATACGGAAATATACGAATTAGAGTATTTTAATAACACAAGTGATGTGTATTATTATAGTGATTCAAAAAGCAATAAGTCAAAA
>NC_052120.1:9279011-9293155 GCF_012273895.1 Zerene cesonia | reverse complement strand
AAATATACGAATTAGAGTATTTTAATAACACAAGTGATGTGTATTATTATAGTGATTCAAAAAGCAATAAGTCAAAAGCATATTTTACTAAATTTATAAACGAGACTAATAAGAAATACGAATATAATTACAAAGATACAGAAGAAGCGATCAGAGATGCGTCTTGGAAGAGCAAAGATGAATCGATGGAAAAGCTAAAGATTGATGATGAGACGCGCACAAAAATATTCTACGATTATTCGTCAACAGTGAACAAAACTGGATCACGGGTGAGTGGGATCAACAATATTTCAGCGCCGATGAACAAGAATGGAGGCCGGAATTATATTCATGAATTGCCTACGGATAAATATGAGAGCGAGAGAAACAAAACCGTACTAAAAACCGGAGGTTTGAATGGGACGCGTGATGCAAATAATTTAAGAGTTGAAATGGAATATCCCATTGAATATGGGGGCGAGCGTACGGAATCGTTGGGCAGTTCCCTCGACCCTTCTGATGTTACTGGTATGCAATCAACATTGGAATTAGAAGGTGAGTCATTTTGATTACATGAACTTTCATGGTAAGTTGTGTTTTAATGATTCATTTGAAATTCCCATACATTTGAATAAAACGTAAAACACATATCTCCGACTCCGCCTGGGTAGTCTTTTATCGTTGAAATAATATAAACTGTCCTACCTTTTAAGTTGGATCAAACTGCACATGATGTACATTTGATTAAAATCGGTTGAGTTGTTTAAGAGTCCTTCGCGGACAAACAACTTGACACGTAATTTATATATATTAAGATTTTGTTGGGACGTACACAACTGCACAAGGTAACAATATTCAAAATTGGATATATGCGTGTATTATGATATTATATGATATCTCCTAGAGGTACGCATATCTGCATATCGTAGGATATGGTATTTACAATTTAAAAACTTCTAAAAAGTGTTAGGAAACGTTAATATATTTTGAGGCTATTACAATTTACTCCAAACAAACTGAAATATTTATGTATATCTAAATATAAATGAATGAAACTTGAATATTGTAAGATATTTGAATTTAATTATGTTACAAGAAAATTGCTATCATTTAAAAACTTAATTAAATAAACGACAATATTCTATAGTTTCTCTTTCGATATTAATATTCTCCTTTGAGCTAATACAGGTTCTTTAAAAAGCTTTTAACATAGCTTATTAATTAAAATCTCGCTTTTAACCATCGCGTATTTAACAGAAACGCATAAGTGGCAGCTGACCTTTGCTCCTTTGACTCTGTAAATCGCATAAAAGCAATTTGCTATTATAAGGGAACACTAATGACACTAAACACTGGGTAAAGGGACGTTACATTGATAAATAATTGCTTTAAAATACGATACATTGATAAATATATGCTTTAAATTTTTTGACTTTTATAAATGCAACGTAAAATTTTGCAACAGTGAAATCTGTGGAGTTGACCCATTTTTGTGAATTAAAAAATTTGTGAATCGAAAAATTATATATTATAACGTTACTAATTCATCATCATCTTCAGCCTGTATATGTTCCCACTGCTGGGAAAAGGGCCTCCTATGAGGGTTCATGCCATAATCCAAACGTAAATAAATGAAATGTTTTATTTTATATCGTATAGTAGTTTTAATTGAGAAATAAAATATATAAACAAATAAATAACAAATAATTAATTGATACTTATGTGTAATGAAATTTATGAACATACATATACCTACAGACTTTATTCAAAAACTAATTCTACATCCGAAAAGTCCTCTGATTCATCTTAAATTACAAACCCACGTGTTAGTATAAATCAAAACAGGTATTAAAGTTTCAGGCTTTTAGCAATTTAATCAAAGTTTCTAGGCATGGCTGTGATGTAAATTATATAAGATATGTATATAATTTTACTTACGATATTGCTCAGATGGTAGCTGAATAATAAGATAAGCTATTCTAGACTATAATGTCGGTAATCTATATCTGATTCCAATTTCATCCACATCTGTGTAGTCGTTTCGGAGTGAAAGAGTACGTATATGTATGAGTGAGAAGTAGGAAAATGTGAATAGGAAAAAGAGATTACCTGAAAGTTAGTTTTTTAAGCGCCATTTATTTCATCATCATCAGCCCACATATTTCCCACTGCTGGGACACAGGCTTCCTATGAAGTCTAGGTTCCTTTTATTGTAATAACTTCAAAATCATGGATTAATCATCTTTAAAAGTTACGTAAAGTAGTAGTACTCTTTACTGCATATTTATTTATACTATCCTTGCTCCTATATGCATTAATTTCTTATCTATATATTTGTACACTTTCTTGTATGTATTTATACACTTTCTACCTTTTCAAAATTTACATTTCCTATATCCAAAGGTTGCCTGGAAGAAATCGCTTCTAAGCGATAAGGCCGCCAATTTGTACAGTAGATATTGTTTATTGGTTTTTGTTAACTGTATGTGCATTGTACAATAAAGTGTTAATAAATAAATAAAGTAAATTAATGATTAATCAGCGTATCAATTGCTCATCTTTAATTTATTATATTAGTTTAATATTATCACTATTTTAAAAAAAATCTTAACGGCCTTCATCAAATCGTCAGAACTAGACCAAAACAAACAGGAAGCACACCGCGTGGGCGACTTTGAAATAAAAAATAGAATCATAAAAATCGGTTCACCCAAACACAAAATACAATCGAATTAATAACATCCTCCCTTTTTGTAGTCAGTTCGAAATTCCTGTTAATACATTCGAGTAACATCTCTGTCAGTGAGTACCATGCTCGCTTTAATGTTAAAAACGTCGCGTTTCATAATTTAACTCTTTCATGTTTTTAATCCATTCCTGCTGCGGATGTCTGTTAAATTTTTAAATGTAAGCCGTTCATACATCCAGGCTGGGAATATCTATCTATATATTATATTATTTGCTTAAATAACGCACACTAACGTATTTGTATCTTTGTATATACTTACTTATAATAAATCTGTAGAGTTTGTTATGTATGTGGGTTCGAAAGTGCATTTATGGAGGGAAGCTATGAGATATATAACATCATCTACCTACGACGTAGGTGAAACTCAGCTAGGCGTACACGTAGAGGTATTTTTTGGTCGCAGAATATTGTATAATTTATAGTATACGTATTTAAATACATAATATTATACAAGATAAATGTATTCCCAGCTTGGATGTAACAACGGCTTACATTTAAAAATTAGTTATAAATTGAATTAATGACTAGACGTGTTAATAAGCGCTGGTTCTAAGATACTGCTTGTATATTTTAACCCGGATATATATAAATACGCTTAAACTAGTTCCCATCAAAATTAGCAAAACGTAGCAGACAGACGGACTTTATAAATGTGAATAACTTGAGACAAACTAAATTTTAGACTAATCAACGTAAATCTAAAAAAAAATATCATAAGATCTTCTTCGTGAAGCCTCGAATCTTACACGTTTTATGTTTAAAAAGAAACTTTTTAAAAAAAGAATGCATGTTTTTGTATGGGAAACACAACATTATTCGTATGTATGATATACGAACTATTTAAACAAATAGCGTGGAATTCGTGAAGTGAAATCTCTGTATTCTTTTACATCTTGGATTTGCACAAACGCCATTATTCTAATGATTTCCGAGTTTCATTCGTAGGCCGGTTTTGCGTTTATATGTGAAAGATAATATACGAAACTGAAAGAAGCGTGGGCTTTTCCTTTTAGGTAATTACGAAATTCCGTATGGTCGTGTTTCTTACCTACTTTGTTCAATCCCTGCTAATATTATAAATGCGATAGTATCAGTCTTTTTTTCCAGTCCAAACCATTGTTACAATTTGGACGAAATTCGGTATTAAGATACAGTATGACTGGGTGAAAGACATAGGACATAAGAATGGATTTTTCCCATTTCTCTCCTGATGCAACGGGAAATACCCAGGAACTGTCTATATTTTTCTCGATTCGCAGACGAAACCGCGTGCGGAAAACTAGTATGTAGACTAGTATAATTTTAAGGCATTAAAAGACATTTACCGAATCTAAGACGCAAATGTTTAAATGTCTGTTTATACATTCAACCGTAATTTTCATAAAATACCCTCTTGATAGCGGATTTAACGACACAGCTATTCAATTTAACATATAAACGAACAAAAGACTTCAACACATTGTTCTGGCCTAACTCAGTCAAAACAGCAAATATTGTGGTTTGTGAAGCAAACTCTGTAATAATTTTGAGTGAGCTTAATAATACATTCGAACATATCAATTGCGCATGTGTGTTAGATGATACACAAATACACAATTCACGCACACAATAATACTCGTATTTTGTTTATGAAATGATAAATCTTTGAGTTTCGGTGCTTACGCTATCTATAGGATTTCTAGTATATTATACTACGGCGATAAAAACTACAGAGTTTCTCTCCGGCTCTTGTCTGTAGAAACTGCTTTCCGAACCGGTGGTAAATGTTAAAACCATGTTACGACGATTCAAAAATGCTTCTATAAGAAGTCTAATTAAATAAATAAATGTTTGACTTTCGCGTTAACATATATCTATTAACTTTAGAAGTGGTGTAAGTGGATAAACAAATTAGACATGTGTTTATAAGGCCTTCAAGTATCTACTGCTTACAAAAAGCCTAAAAAAGTACGACTGTGGCTATGCTAATTAGATAGTGTGATTTAATTTTAACCGCTTGTATACGTGAATAAACTTCCACAATTTTGATTTTCGTAATTTACCTACAAATTAAAATGTTCCTGGTATAATATTAACAAGGTTATGCAAAATAAAAGGTTATATAATGAACTGCATTGTTACTGCTACAAACGGGTTGGCAACAAAAGCATGATATCGTCTATACACGAAGAACTGAAATAAAATATTTGTATACAATACAGAGAGTAAAGGATAAAAATGTCATATCAATTGAATGTAAGCACACCAGCTTTTTAGAGGCGGTATCGCACATGTGCTTTAATTTTTCCGAGTTACATAAACAACTGTAAAATCCCTTCCTTAATTTAATTTGACTTCTTACTGCTTAATGTGGGCTTAAGTCCACTGACAAAACAAATTGAATAAATTATATAGCAGTAGCTACATAAAATGTGTTAAATGTTATTATCAATAGCCTATTTCATACATTTAAAAGCCGCCAAACCATCGCAATGAAGTAAAAAAGTAAAGGTTTATGGAAGATTTTGTTATTAAATTTTTTAACCATTGTTCCCGATATCGAAGGAGATTTTTTATTCGAATGTTTTTTTGTGGGCTTATTACTTGATAAGTTTGCGAGTTTTCAATCGATTGACATGATCCTTTTTTGTCGGATATTAATTGTTATCATTGGGACCATTTTAGAATCGGCATCGGTACCTCCTTATTTAGGGGCGTCAGTGACCTTTTTAGTAGAAATGATTATGTTGGTATGACAGCTCTTTGCTGGTATATAAAAACAAGGTTTAAAGAGTTAAATAGAAAATAGCAACGACTTCAAATTCACTTTTGCCTTACCATAATATCAACATACATTCTCTTTGACTGTAAAAACTTTAAGCCGATGTGAGCTTCGCTATAAAATACATATTGAAACTGCACTGCACGGACACATCAACTTGTTAAACTTTAAAGTGCTCACATCTAACATTACACTAGCGGTGTAGTTCAAAACAGTACTTAACATACGGGCTTACATGAACTATTAGCCGCTTGTAGAAGCTAGAGGTTGGACAAGCGTTTAATGTGGTAGTAGGGTGATATAATAGAGATAGATAGAACACAATATAGATTTAAAGAATTTGTTTAACTATAAGAAATTATATGGTTTTATTATGAATATTCTTATCTAGTGCGTGTGAAGTAAGTGATTTATATTCTTTATTCATATTTATAATGGTTAAATTATTAACGTTATTTGATTCTTTAAGACGAATAATCAGCTTAAACTAACGCTATTGGATAAACATTGTATAATTTGTGTTCTATTGTATTACTTCTTGTAAATTATACGAGTCGTTGAGTCTTTAATCTTCTTAAAAACTCAAGATGGGACCTTTAAATGGTCTAGATTAGATTGAAGATTATTGATTGAGCATTATTTGTTGCATTTAGAACTTGCTACTTAGGAAAGTTTTTGATATTACTAGCGTCTCGACCCTTCTCTGCTCGGATTAAAAGGTATATGTCCATGTCAATAATTGAAAATTAAGTTTTCTAAAGAAACTTTTCTATTGTTGTAAGAGTTTGAAAATAGTTCCAGACTCAAAACTAATAAAGTTTTGAGTTTGTTGAAAAGAATCGATCATCATCGCCTTCATTGGTATAGAAGTGTATAATTGGCATATTATAATAATGTGGGTGTGTGATAAAAACTACTGGAATGTTCTGGAAAAGCATGTAATGACAATGACGTATTATAATCGTATCCGTGTTTAATTCGATAGATTATTACTTTTTTTTGATACATACCTACATTAACGTTCACCAGGAATTGCATTATTATATTATAACCTCTATTATTCTGTCTGGTAATGTGTCAGTCGGATTCGCTGCACTAAAGACCTTCTGCAAAAAATTGGTCACCCATCCGAATACCCCATCCAATTTAGGACCGTCCCAACCAACACTACCGTTGCTTAATCTCGATTTATTTATTATAAATAGCCGCAAGAGAAATTACCTAAATAACTCACCAAATTTCATTATTTCTTATGTTATAATCCATACTTACTTTTTTGAAAAGAGAATCAAAAGTAATTAAGCCTCAACTTTATATCAAAGTAAAGCAATTTAAAAAAATCTCCAGCAAACATCAATTAATTTCAGTACAACTCGTAAGTGACTTCTCAAGTTATCTTCAATTTAAGTACTTACTTCAACTCTGCCCTTTACCAAGAAAGCGCCTTGATTCACACAGACTGGTACATCTTACAGAGCGAAACTAAATTTTACACTTTATTGAAACCAACATTGCAGTTAGAATTGTCGAGTAAATTATGATGAGAAAAAGCACTATTGGTCGAGATAATATTGTGTAATATTAAAGTATTTAAACATGAATTAATTTAAAACATATGTACACGCATTTAATGCTTAGCAAGAGAAATGCCGTAGATAGTGTAGAAATAAAAGAGCTTTAAAAAAATTCAAATGTATCTATTCATATCAAAGGGATTGTTATCTCGTGGCAATTAAAAATTCAGTAGGAACATTTTGTGAGTCTCTATTATTTGGATTCTGTCTCTATGTGTATGTTAAACACAAGATAGAGTCATAACTTATTTAGAGATAATTGAGTACTAAGATTCGCAATTTTTGAATTTGAATTTCAATTAGATCCTGTTAATGTGAGAAACGCTTAAAGTAGTATCGGATATTGGAGTCGACTTGGTCTGTACTAACTAATTTAAGACTTCACCCGGCTCACGTGTTAGCTGGGTAAAAGGACGTAATATTTTTAAATATACATCGGGAATCTGGTGATCCGGTTGCTTCCTTCTTTCCTTATCCTTTTCCCCTTAAAAGTGGTCAGCGCTTTCGCAAGCACTACCTCTACGAATGTTCATGGCCGATGGTGATCCCTTAACATCATCTCGACGTACAGCTGGCTACCATCCCTTCGTTGTTGAGGTACCATTTTTACGCACAAAGCGTTTTCAGAACTCTTTTATAAACCGAACTGCGAAGGAGTGGAATGCCCTACCCGCTTCGGTCTTTCCGGAAAAATTTAATCTGGACTTATTCAAAAAGAGAGTGAATAGGCTCTATCTAGACAGGCATGCACTTCCTTAGACTGCAACACTGCTTACCACCAGGTGGGTTGCAGTCAAATGCCTGTCTATCACATGTAAAAAAAAAAAAAAAAAGGCGAACCATCAGCTCAGTTGTCCGCTTATAGCATATAGAAAAAGCTTATAGGTAAGCCTATTTCCTTACATGCTATTTCTATGAGAGTACAGAAAAGCTTTCGCTTGTTTATAAATAGAGATTACTAAAACATATCACGTAGTGCGACACCTGTAGGTTTACTATATCTATATTGAAGTAGGCTTGCAGACAGGCACGTATTTGTGGAAAGATTGGGAACAAAGTCCTAAATCAGCTCTCTATTTAGAGCTTTCACAAACTAGAAGTTTGTTTTTATATTGTCTCCATTGGGAATATCAATTTATTATTGGTTAGATAAGTTTGACCGATGGAACCCAGCAATATAGACAAGAGAATTCGTTCATTTTTTACTTTTCTTCGACGCTTGTATACGATGTTTGAATTACTATTTCTCCCAGTTACACTGGACATTGGCGCAGTCCCTCCGTTGGGTGAAGCCATTAACAAAGAGAAAAAGAAGTTCGAATATTGAATACAAAATTTATCCCAGTTACGATAAACTGCTACCAAAATCGGTTAAATTACTCCTATCAGTGACAGTAAATCCAATATTAACATTAAGCTTCACATCATCAATGTTATTAGTAAACGTCTAATGAATGTTATCTCATAGTACCTACATCGGCAATCGTGTTTCAATCAACCCCGAAACATTCCATTAGGAACTCCTCATTGACACTTATCGCGAGACCGACGTGTTGGAAATTGATTCGGCGTACTGCGTTTAAATTACGTTATCGACTTAGCTAGAAGTTTAACCGTGCCTTGATAAGGCCTACTCCATAAGAGGGTTATCATCGAAACAGTCTGATTAAGATTCGTGAAGAGACTCGAGAACAAGAAGAATGCATGCAAATTATCCTACTAATATTATAAATGCGAGAGTTTGTAAGGATGTGTGTGTTTGTTGCTCTTTCACGCAAAAAGTGCTGAACCGATTGCAATGAAATTTGGTACGTAGACAGCTGGACAACTGGAATAACATATAGGCAACTTTTTATCGCGATATTTTTACGGGATATCGACTTACGCGGGTGAAACCGCGGGGCGCAGCTAGTTTCTCATAAAATTGATTGTTGAAATTCTTATTAAATATTACCTTCTCCCGCATTATTGTTTGTGAAATATCCAGAGGAAAACTCTGTATTTTGTTTTAATATTGCATCGTTTTCTTCTTTGTGCTTAAATAAGAAAATTGAAACTACTAACAGAATAAGAAATAATTATTTTCTATCTATCTACAATCTATTATAACTGTGGTTATAGGTTTGTGTTTTAATTTTAACCAGTTATTATTGATACATATATTCTATTTTTAATCGTTCAATTGGTGTCGTTCATTTTATTGCGTAATGTTTCACCATTAACCTTGAGTTTGTTCAATTTAAAATGTGGAACTGTGTTTACTTTAAAATATGATCGCGTTTCAACCGCTCGTATACAGCAGGCTTTGTATGCACAGCACAAACATTGCTTCCAATAGCTTTCATTGGCGAATGACATGTTTGCGATGATTTTAAGTCTGATCAGTCGTCAATATCTGATATGGGCTCGATGATTTTGTGATGCATTGGCGCAGTAGTTATTAATATTCTGTATTGTATTAGATAGCTTTTAAATTACACTATGAAAAGTTCTTTTAATATCGCTTGCGTCTATTTATAACGTCTGTTTATTCATGTTGTTTTAAGCTCTAAATATCTTTAAAAGTAACCTTTGATACTCATTTGGAAATACTGATCATTGTGGTATGAAATTGTGTGACTGATTTTCATTAGGTTATTTGTCCCAATTATGGGGTAAATATTCAAATTTAATCGATTGTTTTTCTACATATCAAGCTCACATTGCGTTGAATTTAAATGTATTTATGTGAACATTGAGGAAAACTATTGAAGAGTTAATAATTTTGTCAAAATTTAATTTTATAGAACTAGGCTATTAGAGGTTGTATTTTAATCATAAATAAACAATCGCTTCGCAATATTCTTAAGTGCATACACGTTGTAGCTACTAACCAACGATGCTGTCACAATGCTACAAATAAACCAACCATATTCATAAACAAAAGATGGCATAATCTTTTATACAGCAAACGTGGAGAAAGCTCTCAAGCTGGTTTATTGTAGGAGACCAAGATAGCATGACCTTTGCGACCTGCCACTAGCAATGAGTACAACTACTGTGAACTTAAGTAACTGTAAAACAGGTAATTTTATAAATTAAAGACTTTTTAAACGCGATTAATTCATTTAATTATTTAACCCGACGTTTCGAACACTATACAACGAGTGTAGTCACGGGGAGACTAAGATATTACATGTCTTAAAGAATGACGTTCAAAATCCGTTAAAAAGTTATTAATTTCTAAATGTATAATACTCGCGTTAAATGAAACACAATAAAATACTAGATGATTTTATATTTTACGTGCATTCAAAAATAATTATTGTAACAAAAAAGTGAACCGTCTTCAAATTGTTAGCACTAGATCAAATTTTAATGGAACCGCATGGCAGGCACCAGCTTTCAATTAAAATAACAATCATAAAAATCCTTTCACCCAACCAAAAGTTATGAGGTAATGAATCACAGAAAATACAGTCTAATTAATAACCTCTTCTTTTTTTAAGTCGGTTGAAAAACCTAAACAGTACCTACCTTCTAGTGCCATAGACTTTATTTGATGATGAGTGGGCCTCCGCCCGTAGCTTCACCTACGTTATAGGAATAGACAATACCCGAATTTTACCCTTAACGTTTTAATTCCATTATATGTATAAATACCATGGATAAATTCTTATGGCCTTTCAGACTTCTCAAACTTATTTATTTTTCTCATCACAAATGGTTACGTGCACACTGTATTAAGTCTATTGCTCGCGTCTCAAACTGCCCTTGTTTATTTCGAATGTTAGAGAAAGGGGAGTCAATAACTAGTCCGTATTAATATTATAACAACAATACTGAATATACGTGTAATAACTAAAAAATACCCGAATTAAAGCAGACAGTAGAACCTACATGAATCATTTACAACGAGAGATGAGATCATTCTATAACATTCCTCATTCGCTGCGAAAAATTGCGCCCATCTTCACGTGGAATTGTTATACGCAATTTACTCAGCAATTCTTTATGAATTTAACGAAACACGCACCTGCTTCTACTGCTTTACGTTTTATTACAGAGAATTCTATATTAATTGAATTGGTACTTCGTTAACAAATCATTATTACGTTGCTTTACCTTGTATGTCAATGACAAGTAGGGCGATAGACTGTTAATGTATTAAACAGAAGAAAAAAACGGACTTTTCAATTATCACATAGCACAAATTACTGGACAAATCGCTGAAGTTTGGCATATAGATTATAAAAAGTTAAATTTTAATATAATTTGTATTCGAAATCAAGATATGTATTCTATATATGAGTATATGGTAACTCGCTAAGCAAATGGATTTAAACGGTTTTATTTGTTTTTTTATTTATCTATTATCGAATTTGAACACCCGTCTTTTGCTTTACCATACCGTCTCCTTAGACCACTAGGTCATAAGCCATGTACACAATTGTAATATAGCCTTAATATGCGAGATGAAATATAAATATGTAATAAAAGTTTTAATATTGATAAATAACAAATACGTGTAGCTTCAGAGCGTTGGGAATTGACGTCGGGGCAGCCTTGATTTTCAATATTTCCAATGAGATACATTGATGAAGTTTATGTTTGTCATAAAAATTATAATTACATCGGGGACTATTTGTACTAGTGAAACAAGTTACTTCGTCTGTTCTCAAGAATACATTTATTTCCATTTTCGATTGAAATTTTTCAACGTTTGTGTTTGAATAGAAATGAATGTTATTTGATCCCATTTTAGAATTTGGTAAAAAAATTATAAACGGCTATGGACGAAATGGAAACAAAATCTTATTGATTAAATCGTGCTGTTATATAGCCTATTACCTGTTGTCAGTATACAAATGTAAATCTACTTTTTTGCTGTACTAATAACAATAAAGAAAAATGCAACTATCAGAAGATTAAGATATGATTATTCAAATATATCATTAGGTGGAATCCGAAAATTGCGTATAAAACTTCATACCACAGCATACAGTAAACAAACAAATAAATACATAGATACGCTTATAAACTACTATATATACACTTAATCAATATAAAGTTTTAGGATTTCAAATCAAAACCATCCATATTCCATCACGGTCATCACAATTTGGGACACGTGACAGTGATAGGATACAGGCGTTCCAGACACCCGTCAGCTAAAACACAATGCAATACGATATGCTTGTTTTCCAAATAAAGTGATAAATGGTTTGGCAACGGACTAGCTTTGCCCGTGGTTTTTCTTGGGTGTATTTTATGTTCACTCTATAAACGCGCGAGATTCGTCGTATTTGTTTCCAGAGGTACACGAAAAACAGCATTTCTAATTCTGATAGGTTTTGAGGATACATCGCTGTATATTGTACAATTAAACGAACTTGACTGAATAATTAAACGACTGGCTTGACCAAAAAGTTCTTCGCGAAGCACACAATGCGTAGAGTGTGATACTACATAGATAATTAGCAAGTATATCTTGGACCAAGATTTGGACAAGTATGTTAACAGATTTTCATAATAAATACAACATAAATAAACTGATATAATTGTGGGAATAGGTTGAGTTTTCAAACGACGTTCCCAAAAACTAAGGAAGATATCAACTATACTGATTTTTTTGGTCTTGTTAACTCCGTGGGTTTTTAAGAAGTCGATGTGACTCTTTATGTGCTTGATATGGATTTGTTGTCATTTCGTTCATCTCTTAATTACCATTTAAATCTGAAATTTAGAACTTTATCAACGAACTCCCAACGACATTTTATAATGATTACATTTTAAAAACTTCGCTGAAATAACTTCGAAGTAATTAAACTTTGTGACCTCGATAACGGCCATTGATTATTTATTGTTTTATTGCGAGTTGGGATTCAGGAGTTTTCGTGATCGTTGAATTTTTGATTAACTGATTACTAAAGTAGCGCTTTTAAAAATTTTTTGATGTGAAATTAATTGATATTTATGTAAGAGCGGGCAATGGGAGCCTGATGGTAAGCGATCACCATCTTTTGATTAAATATTTGCAATGGAAACAGTACCAACGCAAATGCGTTGCCTGTTTTTATTACTCAACCGTAAGGGAATGATTGATGACGTGAATAAAGGAGTAGAATGGGAAGGGTGACGAAAAGGAATTCCTCCGGATCCTCCACTCATCGAACGAAACATTGTATTGAATGCTACTATTTCATGACGATCTTCTGTGGGGGTGTAGTGCAAGAAACCGAGACCTTCCCTCGTGCGAGCTCTCCCAATTCGTGCCGAAGCGGGCTCGATACTCATGCTTAAAATGGTATCAAATAGATGAACGTAGGAGAGGACACTCATTGAGTATTCAGAAGTCATTAAATAGAGACGGATTTTTATTTTGCTTTTTTAGTGTTACCTGTATTTGTTTAGATTTAACTCGTGTAAAACGATTTCATAACAAATATGTTCATAAATTCTTTACGTTAGCATTCATGTACATAAAAATATATATAACAACTAACCGTTCACCCCAGCTTTGCCCGTGGTATACATATAGCCTATATAACTCTCTGAAGTTACAGCTTTCTTCTGGTGTAAGAATTTTTGAAATCGGTTCAGTAGTTTTTGTGTGAAAACATTACAAACATAGATATAAATCTTTCCTCTTTATGACTTTAGTATTGATTTCGTGAAAAGACAATAACTGGCCACAATTGCGCGACATTTGTAAAATTGGTTGTAGTGAGTATCAGTTACTTTAATGAAATTGCAGTGTTTCACTGTAGAAACGCTACTCGTATTATTACAAATATTTTCAATATGAAAGTTTCGAGGAAGGGAAAGGAATTTGTGCGCAGTCACAAGCGGCACCGTGATTTCATAATAATTTATTATATTTGTTACAAATATGCCTTTGAAATAAAATCGAGTGTAATTTTTAAGATTTAATTTTTGTTATCGAAATTAGATCCTCTAGTTATCCGCCCCGGCTTCGCCCGTGGTACGTATACATCCTACGTAACTCAGTAAAGACGCAGCTTTTTATTTATTTATTTATTCTTTACAGTACATATTGCCTAAAAATAAATTGACATTGTAAAAAAAAAAAAAAAAAAAA